>NW_026089624.1:25316719-25418073 GCF_024586455.1 Bactrocera neohumeralis | reverse complement strand
GACGGACGAACGGACAGACCGTCAACCGGATTTCAACTTTTCTTGTCATCCTGATCAATTCAATATATATAACCCTATACATATCTATCTCGATTAGTTTTAGGTGATACGTACCACCGTTAGGTGAACAAAACTATAATCCTCTGCAGCAACTGGCTGCAAGAGTATAAAAAAAGGCTAAAGGAAAAAATAATATTTCAACAAGTAAGGAAGAGCTAAGTTTGGGCGCAACCGGCCATTTTAAACTCTTGCAAGAATCAAAGCCAGGAAAATACTTTATGGTATAAAAATCATATAGAGTAAAGTCAGTCGGACGTTCGAAAATCCTGATATTCGTTATATATGAGCTAGGCCAAGTTTTCGCTCAAATTTATGTATTTTAAGCATAAAGTTACGAGTACACTGCTATGAATAAAACACGCTATGTAATTTTCATTGGAATAATTTACATATTGGGCTATATATGCGTTACAAAGTCACCCAGAAGTTCGAAAATCTTTGCATTGAGTGTATAGGGGCTAAGGGAAGTAATGGTCCGATTCAACCCATTCAACCCATACAGACACACCAGTATAAAAGAAAGATTATTCCTTAATTTTAGTTATACATATATATTACACCCTGACTGATATTGTAAAAATGTAAGAAGAATCTTACATACTAAATATTGTCGAAATCGGTTGGACGGGTTCCGAGATATAGGGTTTCACCAAAAAGTGGAAGGTGCCCGTATCGTCCAATTTTCATACTGGCTCCCGTAAGGCGCTTTTAGTAGTATTTAACAGTACCGTTATATGGGGAATGAGCGGGATTATTCTCCGATTTCATCCATTTTCACGCTGTCGGTAGAAGTTTTCATAAGATTCGTACACAGTAAATTTGGTTGTTGTAGCTTAAGTGGCCACGCCCATTTTTTTTTTAAATTTGCCCACAAATGCCCCATGCTACAGCCATCTTCTGTACCAATTTACAGTTTTTTATCTTAATATAGTGCTAAGTTTATGTGTTTTCGGCGGGCGTGACAGTGGTGATTACGCCCATCTACGAACTCGATTTTGTATGTACGAAATCACTAAAATCGGTGCAGTGTACCAGGTTGTTTAATAAGTTTTGTTTGTTAAGGTAGTAGTCTGGTAACTTGGGTTCAAAAAATCGAAAATTTGTTTTTGCCTAATTTGAAAGTACAACGCCTTGAGAATATACTGTGAAAATTTCAGACAGAAATTCGAAGTACTTCGGGAGTTATAACGAGTTTCCTAGAGCGCCTCGGAGTCCTCTCTCTCGGAGTTGTTGGACTTTAAACGCGTTTTTCTCAAAACATTGCTTTTCTGGTCGGCCCGGGTCCTAACTTTTTTTCTACTTAACCGATTGCTTTCAAATTTTAACAGGCTGTTATACACACTTATAGTTCTCGTCGGTACTAACGACGACCTAACTTTTTATTTTACAACCCTTTCTATGCTAAAATAAAAGGACTTTTTTTTCAAAGTCCCCCATTTTGTTATTTACCCTTGAAATTTAACTTCATTAGTTCCGACCAGAACGAGATGTCTATATATTAAGAATAAGCAAGAATATTTGATTTCAGATAACATCACGAGACAAAATCACCCGGGCCACCCACGTGCATTTCTTTTGAGGTTCCAAATTCGAGTGACAATAATAATAGTAATAACGTATTACATTTTTTCAAATATGTTTTTTTTATATTTTCAATATGTAAATAAAAACTCTCTAAATATTCGAGATAATTCATTTTTATTTTCCTATAAAAAAACCACCTTCCAAAAAAGTCATGGAAATTGGCACAAGTTACCAGACTACTACCTTAAGTTAAAAACAATTTTATGTTTCAAAGCACACTTTATTATTCAGTATAATCTCCCTGAACATAAATATACTTGCTCTAACGATCCTCCAATCTGTGGATCCCGTCTCTGTACTGAGAATCCGGAAAGTCTGCAAAATACGCTTGAACGCTTGCCACGCATAAAGTTTGTGAGTTCTGGAAACGAATGGAAATCGCTAAGGGCGTCACCCATTGTGCTTACAGCTTTCTAAAACCCAAAATTTCACTTAAAATATGGCTCACACTGCCTAATGAGATGTGTAAAGCCTCTACTAAATCTCTGTCAAGCAATCAACGATCTTCCAAAACCATATCGTGTATTTTGGCTATGATTTCTGGTGCAGATGCGCTTTTTGGACGTCCTTCACGTGGATCGTCTTCAATGCTTGTACGACCACGTTTAAATTTAGCAATCCATCTTTCTACTGTTCTCATTGTAGGTGAAAAATCATTATACAAGTACACTTTTAATTTATTCGTTCGAGAATTTCTTTTGGTGCTACACCTTCCAAAAATAAAAATTTTATCACTGCACGATATTCAATTTCATGTTAAAGTTATTGAAGGTTCAAATTTATAAAAATTGGTAAAACTGCAAAATTATTTTCTCATAAGCTACTGAAGATATATCGATTACATTTTGTGAACCCAAAAAAAAATGTCCGCGCTATATTATGAATAATCTGGCATATTCATCGTTGTGCAGTGCATTAGTGCATCAAGAATGATTGAAACAAGATTCCGCAATGACGAGTTCAAATTTTGTTCGTTCTGCGCATCTACGTCACGGTTGACCAACGTACAATCAGCTGATTTTCAGTTGCTTGTTTTTCTTTGCAATAAGAATCAATTTTGTATTGCAGGCATACAAAAACATGAATATCATCAAAAGTTAACATCAATATAAGTGAATATTTTATAGTGAACATTTACCTACATATTCATTTCATTGTATTTTCGTTGTATTATTTAATTTTGTCTCTTTGCTGTGTTTGTTTCAACTATATACATTTATGCAAATAAAAATATTGAATATTTTGTGACCTACTATCAATTTATTGTCTTATTTCATTTTCTTTTTTTGCTGTACGTATTTTCAATTAAGTTTTTATTTAAGGAACGAGTCCCAAAATACATTCTAGCTCTGAAAAACAATTCTTTTACTTTGGTGCTACAATTCACAAAATTACTTAAATCTAAGTACTTCTGGACGTAATTTGTACATACATATATGCAAATCAGTACTATTTAAGTCGTCAAATACTGCTTGCAAGGCTCTCATATGCTCCATCAATATATCTGTTGGTTTTGAGAGTCCCGTCAAGCCCGTCGTTGTTGAGAATCTTCAAGTCATCATTTTTTCAATTCTGTCAGCGGAATTTAGATCAACTGACTCACGTTGAAAAATATTACCTGCAAAAATATAATAAACATACATACATGCGTATAAATAAAAGGAATAAATTGTTAGTTAAGATTATTATTATAATTAGGAAAAGAAACAGTGGTTAGTATGCAAAAACTTAGTTTGTATGTAAGTACATATTTGCATTTGTTAACATCAATACATTTTTATATAAGAATGTTTTCTGTAGTTTTAGGTTTATAATACTATGTACGTTTAATATTTTTATAATTACCGTTAGAAATAAGTAATTCCCTTCCAAATCTGGGGTGTTGTCGACTTCAACATTTGCTTCATCTGTAATCGGTCCTTCGTTGTGACCAAGTATATAGGAACGCAGACTACACTTGAACTCCTTCCTGTCAGGGTGATCGTGAAGACCGCCTTTTAACCTAATTACGCCAAACAAATTTTCTAAAACGTCCTGTTTTAAACGAGACTCCATCCTTTTCTGCCGTTCATTAGCCTCTGCAGGAGTTAATCTGGTTTACGTGAGAAAAGCGCTAGGTAGCAACTTCGTTAGACTCCGCGAACTTAAACCTGCAAGAGTGTTTGGTTATAAAAGTAAAATTATTGTAATCAAAATGCTATAATTACCCATTTCAAACAAATTTCAGCAAATTTCTTTCGAAGGCTTCTGGCGCGAAGTGCACAAAAATTAATTAGTTTTAGTACTATCTCTTAGGATAAGAGAAATGGAAAAATCTCATTATTGCATCCGAACACTGCGCAACTCATTTTAAAAAATATAAAATTTCACAATTAATACCACACGCGAAAATACAAATCGAATTCACATTCAAAGGCGCGGGCGAATAACAAGTCAACCGTGACGTCAGCAAGAACAGCTGACTGAAAACAAACATGCGCATTGCGTAATCTCTTTCTCTATCATTCTTGTTAGCGCATTGCGCAACGACGGTTGTGCCATACGTTTTAAGAGAGGTAGGAGGACAAAAAATTCAATATCTTTGGAAGGGTATGAATGAACAAAAATTTTTTTGCAGATTACTAAAGGTGAATATGTTCCACGTTGTGTCACATACTTTTCAATTTTTTTTTTTGGCGTGAAGAACACTTAAAAAATTTCAATTGTTTAACAAAAAATGATGGTTCATACTATTATTTAAACAAATTGACTGTGAAAAAATATTTATAATATAGCACGGACATTTTTTTTTGGGTTCACAACATTTCATCGATTTATCTTTAGTAGTTCATGAGAAAATAATTTTACAATTTTACCAATTTTTCTAAATTTCAACTTTCAATAACTTTAACAAAAAAATTAATTTTGACGAAATATTTATATCACGGGGTATGCGTCTGGTCCCCTTCCTAACGAACTGCTAATTTTCGAAATCGGAGATTTTTCGAATTTTTCATGGCCCACACACGTTCATATGAAGAGTGCACCAACAAACAAAATTTTGGTCTAGTAGCAACGCCTCTTCTTATCGAATGACAAAACTTATTGAACAACTTGATAGATTTGATATCTCTAACAAGAAGTTGCGGTAAAACAAAATTTGTAAATTGTGGGCTTGAGCTAGCGGACATACATACAAGGCATATAGATACGAACGTACATATGTAAAAAAATGGTAGGTACAGTGAGTTTTATAATAATTATACCAAAGTGTTCCAAATAGTCTCGGCTAAAAGTAAAAAAATATTATAATTACAAGAATTGTATAAAAGTGCCGTACGACAAAAAAATATATAAAAATTAATCGTAAGGTGTCGCTACAAACCATCGCTTCTTGTGCCTTAAAAGTGCAGTACCATTACAATATCTCTACAAACCACCCTAACTGCATAGTGCCGCTAAGTGTCCAGTTCTGTTACGTCAACAACAGCAATATCGCTGCTTTATCACTCCGTTATTTGGGAATCGACAATTTTCGTTTTCGCCAGTTGATTTTCAATATCATAATATTATACTGTCTCCAAATAAGGAGTTGACGGACTAAAAGTCATTAAGACGTCAAAGAACGGTTGCGAAAACTATAATTTTACGCAATAAACCGGGTTCTTCTCGGATATTTTAACAAAAAATAAAACCTCAATTGCCGAAACATCTTTTATAGCTTCTCACAGCTCAAGGCTCTCTATAATGAATCTGCCGAAATTCAAGGGGGAATATTCAGAATTTAAAAATTTTATCACTTTGTTTGAGAGCTTGGTTCATATGATTCAAATATGCCAGATATTGAAAAATTTAACCGTTTGGTTAATTGTCTATCTAGAGAGACCTTAGGAATAGTCAAAGCGTGTCAAATGTCGAAGGAAAATTACTCGAAAGCGTTGGCAAGTCTCAAGAAATTTAATGATAATGTATGTAAATATAAATGTATGATATTTTTCAATACAATATCTAAACTTTTTGAGCTGCCTACACAAGCAACACCAAATGGATAGGACCAAGTTGCTGTAAATACAATGCAGCCTAGTTGTCAGCAGTGCAAATCGAGAGATCACCAGCGCAAGGCGCTTCCGGTGCTACAGAGATTCGAGTTCGTCAAATCGGTGCCCTTATGCATATACAATCGATCCCGTCACACGCCAGTATCCGGTTTCCTTTCCCGCAGCGCCTCATCCACAATCAGCCACCACACATGCCATGCACACAGCGAGTCCGGCATCCATCGGGTAATGTTGGCAATAGCAGTAACTTTAGTGAGGACCAGCGTAATTAAGCGAAATAGGAATTGGAAATTCCAATACAAAAGTGGGAGCAATACTAAGTGCGTTTGTTAAGTCGCCGTTAAATAATTATGAATTTTCGGCGGAATTCCGGATATTGCGATGCATTTCGACTATTCATCAACACCATAACATCAATGTTAGTGGTTGGAAAATTCCACACAACATTTAATTGGCGTATCCAGAATTCCACAAATCTAAAAATCTTAATATCCTATTGGGTGCCGAAACATTTTTCGATTTTTTAGCTGTTGGCCAAACCAGAAATGATCCTAACTAACCAATACTTCAGAAACCCCTTTTAGGATAGATTGTATCTGGCAAATACGTCAGCAATTCAAGTTCTCCTCCCTGATAACATAGCACATTACGCCAAGCTGAAGACGACTTAACGTCAATAGATTCAGTCGTCCAAAAATTTTGGGCTCTAGAAAAACTTCCTTCTGATTCAAATGGCATTAAATTCACACAAGAGCAGCAGGAGTGTGAAAAAATTTTTCGTAAAAACAACAACTAGCCCCACTAGTTACCAAAGCAAAAATCTTATTGTAAGAGCTTTGGATTCAAAAACTAGATCTCTTCTGCGTCTCGGCAGCACATCTTCTTTCGAAATAATGGTCAAGCGTAACGTTTATATTGAATGCATATTTCGAAAAAAAATTACATTTTGGGCTGACTCTGAAATAGTTTTACATTGGATAAAAACACGTCCTTCCTCACTACAAACTTCATCGCAAATAGATCCGAAATCCCATAGTTGACTGACAAAGTGCATTGGTGACATGGGCCATCAAAACAAAATCCTGCGGATCAAGTGTATCGGGGTTGTAAAGTGGACGAATTCAATAAGTCGATATGATTTGGCGGTCCATAGTTCCTTCTAGAAGACCCTGCATTGTGACCAGTTTATAATCACTTCCAGGTCTCAACAGAAGACGAAGCATTAGAGAAGAAGAAAAATGGATTAGCACTAACTACGAAGAAAAATTCTTATTGAAAAATTCTCTTCTCATAAAAAATTGCTTCGTGTGGTCGCAAATACACATATTACGATGGATCAGAGAACCAAAAAAAACCTCCATGAGACAAGATCCGTCATCTCAGTTAAACTTGAGTTTTTAAAAATTGTATAGGTGTCTCAACTTTCAGAATTTTCGAATGCTATTCAAAAATTGCATAAAGGTACCACCCTACCCGCAAACTTGTAAAAACTCAACCCGTTTTAGCATGAGCAATCGGATAGTTCGCTTTCATTCAAATTAATCTGAGTATGAGGTCGCCTATAAATGCACCTCTCCCATATGATGCCGAACTTCCGTTATTATTAAATAAAAATTCGCACATCGTTGTAACAAATTTATTTGTGCATATCCTACATATTATTCCTGCATCGAAATCACCACGCAGGGACTGAAATGTTGGTTGCGCTTCTTCGAGAACGAATATGGCTAATTAATGCTCAAGAAACTTGCAGTAGTACTGTAAGAAACTTAATCATTGTTTTCATTAATAGCCGAAGTTGCAAAACCAAATAATGGATAGTCGATGTACTTCGAGCACTACGGTCCTTTCTTATATGTGGCGGTGGTGATCCGATATACACAACTTTAAAAATACGCGGTCGACCACCCGTAAGAACATATCTTGAGGTTTTAGTTTGCTTTACGTTCAAAGCAGTACGTTTAGAATGGGTTTCAGACCTGCCAACTAATAAATTTATTTTCGCCCTAAAAAGTTTCATTGGTCGCCGAGGAATGCCCCGGAAGATGTTCAGTGACAACGCAACGAACTTCGTCGGCGTTGACCTCAAGCTGTTCAGCTTCGTCTTTATATATCCGTGGGCCCTTCGGATTATGGGAGGCCGCGGGAAAATCCTCCAAATATCTCATCGTTCGCGCAATCGCCAACGTGCTACTTACACAGCAGAAGAACAATCAACACTGGGGTCTTCAGGAGCGCAACAAATGGCTGCACCCCTAACACAATTTGCTGCCCAACGACCTCGTTCTCGTCCACGAGGACAACATGCCAACTCAGCGGTGGGTAATAGCACGAGTCGTCGCACCCGTCGAAGCCGCAAGCCGCAAGAGGCAGACGTGGCAACGAAGGCGGTCACAATTTAGCGCTCCATCTACAAATTAGACTGACTTCCAATGGACGATGAAGGAACCTGATCCTGTGAAGGTGGCCGGTGTTGCGTCAAACGACAAACCTTTTAAACCTAACACTAAAAATAAGAAAATGAATTGCAAAAATATTAGCACATGAATTTATAAACATTGAATTATAAAACATAACATACTTACCCTAATAATACACCTATATTACTTTAATCTATTACTTACCTTAATACCTTACCTTAACCTATTACTCCGACTTAACGAAAATGCGCCTTGAAATTATACCCACCTCTATATTATTCGCGCATTCCCAAGTATGTACATATATATTTTAGCATCTCAAAAACGCTTAAAATTTTTCACACTTTAAATAACTTCATTTGTATATGGGTCAAACCACGTCAAGTGATTCAGGGAAATTTCGCAAAATCACCGATTTTGAAAATTAAAAGTTCATTGGAGGGGGACCAGACGCATACTCCCTGATATAAATATTTCGTCAAAATTCTTTTTTTTTTTTTGTTAAAGTTATTAAAGGTTGAAATTTTGAGTACGATAAAATTCTAAAATTATTTTCTCATAAACTTTTGGAGATAAATCGATGAAATTTTGTAAAGTCAAAGAAAAATGTTCGTGCTACATTATAATTTTTTTCACGATCCATTTGTTTAAATAATAATATTTTACATAATTTTTTGTTAAACAATTGAAATTATTTAAGTTTTCTTCACGCTAAAAAAATTGAAAAGTATGTGGCACAATGCGAAAATATTCACCTTTAATAATTTGCAAAAAAATTGTGTTCATTCATACCATTCCAAAGATATTGAATTTTTTGTCCCCCTACAGCTCTTAAAACGTATGGTCGATAAATGCGCTAATGCTTTTCTTGCGGCACAGATGTCGAGAGCTTACGAGCGCACTGCGCAACGATGAATGTGCAAGATTATTAAAGGTCAATATATTCCGCTTTGTGTCACATACTTTTAAATTTTTTTAGGCGTGAAGAATACTTAAAAAATTTAATTGTTTAACAAAAAATTATGTAAAATAATATTATTTAAACAAAGAACCATGAAAAAATATTTATAATATAGCACGAAAAATTTCTTTGACTTTACAAAATTTCGTTGATTTATCTCCAAAAGCTTATGAGAAAATAATTTTACAATTTTATTGTCCTCTAAATTTCAACCTTCAATAAATTTAACAAAAAATAATAATTTTGACGAAATATTTATATGAGGGCGGTTGCGTCTGGTCTCCTCCTAATGAACTGCTAATTTTCAAAAATCGGTGATTTTGCGAAATTTCCCTGGATCACTTGACGTGTTTGACCCATATTTGTTTTTTTATAATTATTTCCACTCTTTTGCATTATATACATACATATGTAAGTGACATTGCCACACTCTATACACTGCTCTTATCAATGCGCGTTGAAGAAGAGTTAGAAATTATAGACAAAAAGTTGAGCTCTCTTAGTATAAATAAAGAAACAACAATGACCGAAGGAAAAGATAAGCGCGATCTCGTTATGCAAACCATTAAGCTGATTCAACCGTTTGACGGCAACAAAAACTACTTGGCAATGTATGTACATATGTATGTCGACAGCATCGATAGCGTTGTACCTC
The DNA here is from genome assembly GCF_024586455.1 of Bactrocera neohumeralis. Lineage (NCBI taxonomy): Eukaryota > Metazoa > Arthropoda > Insecta > Diptera > Tephritidae > Bactrocera > Bactrocera neohumeralis. The sequence goes on along the minus strand of NW_026089624.1, from coordinate 25,408,356 downwards.
GGTACACAACAATCTCTTCAGAATAGGCTGAATTTTATTTCAACTGCGTTACCTGCACTCTAAGAGGTTCTACTCTTGATATTGTAAGACGGGAGCAACCATGTGTTTGGACAACACTACGAAAATTGCTCTTTGATGAATTTGGCGAACATACACCTGTGTCTACTCTTATTTCGGAAATCAGTAATATAAAATTTAAGAATAGTGTAAAATTATTGTGCGAAGAAATTAAATTCGAAGCGTTTAGAGTAAAATATTGTATTAAATTAAAAAATTAAAATATATCCACTAAAACATAGGTATAAAGAGCTAGACCAAATGTTTAAAGACGTTAAAAAGGGAATTGCCAACTTATTTAATAATAAACGCAAATTTAGTAACTGACCTTAAGTCAGCGATAAAAATTTTTGAAGATGATAGAAGACTGAGCAAAAGCAAAGAAAATCATAATCAAAGAAACATCTCATTTCCCAGAGTTCCCAACCTTTCTCACATAAATTCAAATAGAGAAAATGGTAACGAGTTTCAACATTTTTCTCCATCTAATGGAAATCAATTTTTTGACTATTCTCTTGACAATAACTATCAGGGACGCAAATCACTTTTATCATTCAAATCCAAATGGATGGATTTATCACCCACAACCGAATTCAATTTTAAATTGTCCTAATAATATACTAACAGTAATAATTTTAGTGCGCTTAATGCCAATAATGTACCTAAAATAAATTCGCACCAAATAAGAAGGCAAAATGAAACTAATTCGAATCAATCTAGAATAAGGCGATACGGCGCTTCTCAACCAATGGAATTTGAGTTGTCAAATTTTCAATTAGATGCTTCGGAGGATTACCAACGATAAAATTAAAGATTGAAGAAAAATTTATTTATAAAAAAAAGTGCAACTGTTTCATGTTTACAACTTTTAGTTTCCAAATAATTTAGAATAAAAATAAAACACACAAATGGGTTGAAGCATTTAGTAATATTATTAAGCATTGTATGAATCTGTTAACATTTTAATTCTATTCAATTTGTAAATAATAAAAACAATAAATATAGTTTAAAAAAACTAAAAAACACGCTTTTAAAACATATCAAACTAAAGAGTGAAAAATAATTCCTGCATTATTGTGAGAAAAGCGTGGGGTGCTTGGTCATATATCGAGCATTCCACGCTTTTCTCACAATAATGCAGGAATTATTCAAATTCAAATTCAAATTCTTTATTAAGTAGAAAAAATAAATATCACATTATAAACTTAAATAGCGTACAATTCACAGAATATGGTATATAAACCTTAATTCTACAACATTTTTCTTTTTGTTATCACATATTTTATTTATTCTATAAAAGGTATTTCAGAGGAAAGTACTACTATATAAAAACCTCTGCTATAAATCTTATAAACTAGTTTGTATTGTTCGACTAGATGGTGAAAATACTAAATTATTATGGATGTAGATTAGATACTAATATATTGTCAGAAAAAGCACAACGTATCACGAATCTGTCAGTCAATACTTGAATTTGTTCTGATATTAGTTTGATGTTAGAATGATTATGAAGTCTTATGGTAGAGAAATCCCAAGGAAGACCAAGCATCATTTTAAGGATTTTATTTTGACTTATTTGCAGTTTTTTTAAATGCGACGCAGCGTCTGTGCCCCATGCAGGGCAAGCATATAAAATTATGGATTGGAAAACTGTTTTATAGATTACTAATTTGTTCTCTTTGCTCATACTAGACTTTCTATTAATCAAAGGGTACAGCATTTTTATAGCTATGTTGACTTTCTCTTGTATGTGTTTTATATGTTCACTATATGTAATTTTTTATCAAAAGTAACACCAAGATATTTAACAGAGCTGGCCCAAGGTAATTCGTGATTTTCCAGTTTGAGCCTTGAGCTTGGTAAATAGCAAGGACTCCTTTTTCTTGTGAAAAAGATAACTTGTGTTTTACTAGCGTTAATTCTAATTTTCCATCTTTTCATGTAGTTTGAAATGTTGAATAGTGCACCCTGTAACTTAGTTACTATGTCATTGCCAAACTCATGCCAAATTGCAGTGTCGTCGGCATACATAGCATAATTACAATTTTCAATTCTTGGGAAATCGGAACAGTATAATGTATACAACAAGGGGCCAAGTACTGATCCCTGCGGAACTCCAGCCGGTAGATGGATCATGTCGGAGTATTCATTATTTAAACACACACAAAAATAGCGATTGGTCAAAAAACTTTGAATTATTTTTACAAGATGCAATGGAAAGTGAAAATTAACTAATTTATGTATGAGACCATTATGCCACACTGTGTCAAATGCTTTTTCAACGTCCAGTAATATTAGACCAGTTGACTTTTTGTTTTCAAAGTTTGACTTTACATGATTAGAGATACGTTTAATCTGGTGCGTTGTACTGTGAAACTGTCTAAATCCAAATTGTTCATTTGGTAATATTTGATTAAGATTTATAAATAGAAACATTTTTTGTTGAATAACTTTTTCAAAAATTTTGCTAAGGCTACTTAGAAGACTAATTGGTCGATAACTATCCGTAATATTAATTGGTTTACCAGGCTTTCGGATTGGTATGATTTTTGCAGTCTTCCAGGTGCGAGGAAAATATTGCAATTTTAGACAAGAGTTTATTATAAACGTGAAATACAGTATGGCTTCTGTAGGCAGATATCTTAACATAATATTTTTAATATCATCATGACCTGCTGATTTTCTTAGTGGGGCTCTACGAATTAAATCTTCAACATATTTTTCGTCTACAAATTCAGACTCAGGAGTTTCTAATGGTGACGAAGTAAGTTGGGTTAATGTTGTGGTAACCAAGTTTTCCTGCATTGGTGTGCTAAGTTGAGTTGACACTTTATGATTTTCAACGAATTTATAAGCGAAGAGGTTAGCTTTTTCATTATTGTCAACAACGATTTTATCCTGATTATGTAAAGGAGGGATTTGTGTATGTTTTTTGCGCAGTATTTTGCAGATGTTCCAGAAGGGCTTACTTCTACTTTCAAGTGAGCTAAGCTTTCTTTTCCAAGATTCATTTCTAAATTTGAAGATTTCATTACGGATTTTTGTAGAGTATAAACCCGCTAATTCATGATTAGAGCGTTGTCTGTATCTACACCATTGCCTACGGTGGTAATTTCTAATTTTTATTAGGTTTAATATAAAACCAGGTAGTTTTAAGAAAGTTTTCTGGGCTTTCTTAAAAGGTACAGAACTTTTAATTGCGACATTTATGCTGTCGTAAAAGGTTTCTATATTTTTATCAACTTCCTCAGAGCAATTAACTTGTTGGAGATTTGTAGGTAGACTAAGCAGAGCATTTCTGATGGAGCGACGATAAACTTTCCAATTCGTTTTATTGTAGTCAATTTCAAGATTTTCAAGCTGCGTGAAACTTAAATTAAGAACAAACTTAACAGGCAAATGATCAGAAAAGAATTCATTTAGCGCTGTTGGTTGTGTTAAATGGCTGGAAATGTTTGATAGTACCAAATCTATATTCGATGGTGTACACCTGCTGGACGATGGTACATACGTAGGGTAGTTTGAATATGATACTGTTATTGGAAAGAATGTTGTGAATTCGTGTAGAATATTCCCCCATGCGTTTGCTCTCGAGCATCCCCAATCCCGGTGCTTGCTGTTAAAATCCCCACAATGGATGAAATATCCGTTAACTCCGAAGAGTTTTCTGAAATCTTTTTTATATTTATTTTTAAGTTCCTGGGTATTAGTGCCCCCGGGAAAGTAAGAGCTAAAAAGTTTAACTTTTTTGTTTTCTGATGAAATAATTTCAATTCCGATACTTTCCACTACTTCGGTATTTATATTAGGTACTACAGTAAAGATAATAGATTTCTTAACTAATATGGCAACACCGCCACCTTCCCTCATTTCTCTGTTCTTACGTACACAAACATAACTAGGGTGATAAAGTTTGTCTGAGTGCTTTAGCCACGTTTCAGAGAGCATACAAATTTCAATATCGTTTTTAACCAAATAATTAAATAGTTCCATAAATTTATTGCGGATGCTACGGCAGTTCCAAAATATTACTCTCAACTTAGATGTATTCATTACTTAGGAGTAGAATACAGAAACCTAATTGCTAATTGTGCAATTGCATTAAATTGCTCGTATTTAGTTTTACATTCTTTTAATTTTAGTATAAGCTCAAAAGTTAGCTCAGTGATCTCTTTTTCAGTAAAGAGGCTATTGGTATTTATATTATCTGATGTTGTTGGTGAGCGCCAATTCTGTGGTGTTGTTGTTGTTCCAGCAGCGATCATTGAACGCTCCCAGAGAGAGTGGAAACTGTGAAAGAGAAAAGTCTGGCTTTGCTTGCATTCGCGCTTTTTGTAAAGGCCGAGGATGAGGTGCTGGAGAATTATTATACTTCTCTTTGATGCGTAAATACATAGCCCGATTTGGACACGTGGCGTCATTTGATTTGTGATTGCTATTGCAGTTTGCGCATCGCACTCTTTCCGTAGAGGTGCAGTCCGAAGTTTTGTGTTTTCCAGCGCAGTTCGCGCAATTTGGTTTCACAAAGCATCCACGTTCGCCGTGCCCGTACATTTGGCAGTTGCGACACTGAATTATTTTGTTTTTTATCTTGCGTTGGTAGTCCCATCTTACAATAACGCGAAATAGTGATTTAACTTGAGTTTTCAAATCATGCAATTTTACCGAACTGCGCTCAAAATGTACTATGTAAATAGTGTCTTTATAGTGTTCAAATGATTTAGTAACCATTTTGACCTCTTTGCACTTTAATCCAATGGAGATTAGTTCGTTTTTCACTTCACCTGGCGTTTTATTTTCGAGGCCATGAAGAACAGCAGTAAATGACTTTTCATTTTTAAGGTCATGTGTAAAGAATTGACATGAGTTTTCTTTTAACATTTCTTTGATTTTGACGAATGATTCATTTGACTCACTGAGAATTTTTATGCCTATTGATATTTTCTTCAAAAAAAAATCTGATATGCCTTTGCTAATTAAAAGTTTTTTTATGTAGTCAATATCTTGCACTAACACCTTGATAGGCGGAAGAACAGCTTTTGGCGATGTATTATTTTGGGCACTTTCATTATGCTCCGCATCAATGTCTTCATCTTCAAGAGCTTGTAAAGGCGTCCAATAATTTCGCCTTTTCCCATGTTTCACACTTGGATTATCAGTGTTCGAAAGTTTTCTTAATTTAGATGAAGACATTTCGTCTTCTACTCGAGTAAACACTACTCGCTTCACTTTTTTTTTTTTCTTCTTTTTTTCTTTTTTTCTTTTTGCTATGCTTGATCACAGAATAAATACACGTCTGTTCACTGTACATACACTGATGCAGGAATTATTTTTCACTTTTTAGTTTGATATGTTTTAAAAGTGTGTTTTTTACTTTTTTTAAACTATATTTATTTTTAATTTTTTAGTTTGATGTGAGAAACCCCAAATTTGTTAAAATATGAACTATGACATGTAGTATGGGTTAAGAAAATCGATAATTAGGCAGCATTTAATATCTACTCGTAACCTTTCATTGACTTATTGTTATATTATTTGCGACCAAGTTCTATTCACGACTTTACGAATTATTACTTCTTAATCGAATCATTTCTTCTAAAGCTTCAATGTTACATGAGGTTTTACCTGTCAACCAGAGATAAAGAGATGTTTAACTCCTCTCCCAATGGAAGTGAGAGAGCAATTGCTAAACGTCAAAACCACCTAAACTTTGACAGTTGATCAAGTTCAGGAGGTTTTGACGTTTAGCAATTGGAAACGAGCGATGGCCAGATTGAAATCTTACCAAAAAAATAGGTAAACGGAGGGATTTGTTGCATCGTTCAAGACCACCTATAAAAATGAAAATTAAATAATTTTGTAAAATTTAAAGATATTTGATGAAACGTTTTGTAATTTGAAGCATCTTAGTTTTATTTTCAATGGAAAATAATTAAAAACGTTTAATGATTGAGAGCTAACAAGCTTAAATCCTATTATTGGGACAAAAGTCAGTTGTTATAATATTCTTTAAAAAGATTTAAATAGTTTCTCCATATAATAAATAAACGCTATATAGTAATTTTTATTCATACTAAATGTTGGGTGTTTGAATTTAAATGCCCAAAAATTTTAATTTTGTTCAATCTGGCCATAATGGAAAATGTTATAAAAAACGCTAATTTTTAAGCGCTCTCTCACTGGAATAAGTTTAACAACCCTTTATTCCTGCTGTCAACTTTGAACAGTCTAGTTCTTCAATTCGAGCACCGTCCAAACAGGAATAAAGGGTTGTTAAACTTATTCCAGTGTGAGAGCGCCTCAAAATTAGCGTTTTTTATAACATTTTCCATTATGGCCAGATTGAACAAAATTAAAATTTTTGGGCATTTAAATTCAAACACCCAACATTTAGTATGAATAAAAATTACTATATAGCGGTTATTTATTATATGGAGAAACTATTTAAATCTTTTTAAAGAATATTATAACAACTGACTTTTGTCCCAATAATAGGATTTAAGCTTGTTAGCTCTCAATCATTAAACGTTTTTAATTATTTTCCATTGAAAATAAAACTATGATGCTTCAAATTACAAAACGTTTCATCAAATATCTTTAAATTTTACAAATTTATTTAATTTCCCTTTTTATAAGTGGTCTTGAACGATGCAACTAATCCCTCCGTTTACATATTTATTTGATAAAATTTCAATCTGGCCATCGCTCGTTTCCAATTGCTAAACGTCAAAACCTCCTGAACTCGATCAACTGTCAAAGTTTAGGTGGTTTTGACGTTTAGCAATTGCTCTCTCACTTCCAGTGAGAGAGGAGTTAAACATCTCTTTATCTCTGGTCCAAAGATCTACAACGACTAAGTGCTACATAAGCTTGTCCAGCAGCAAACAGTCGAGAGCCCAGATAAATTACTGCATGATCTACTGTACAACCAGAGAACGTATATTTATAACATATACATATATCGTATATTTATAAATATACGTTCTCTGGTACAACCTTGAATCTTATGAACGGTCGACGCCCAACTCAGAATGCTATTCAAATATCACAAAAACTAGTTTTATATAGATGTTGCATACTTTTAAGCGCATCTTTTTGGTGAGGTGCTTAAACTTACTATCGCCATCCTGCAGTGTCGCTCAAATATTCTAGGTTTCAGTACCACTTAAAAAAGTTACAAACATACATACATACATACATCCATACAAGTGAAGCTAATAAAAGCGTATTAAAAACTGTATCGAGGACATTGCAATATTTTTAGATGGGAGGAGTGACATTGCTATACTCACTCAAATAATAAATCAATCTCTAATACGCTCTTATACGTCTTATACGTTAGGAGTGAAATAATCGAAATGACCTTCTTTAGCAGTTATTATCGAAGGAAGCGTTAGTCATTAAGCAAACATTGAAATGTGACTTATTAATTTAATATTGTATTATTTAAATTTGATAATAAATTAAAACAAAATCCAATAAATTTGTATTTAAATTTTACTTGCATGTATTAATGCAATATCTTTAGTTTTTGTTGCCATACTTTAAGTAACATATGCCCACTTTTTCCATATGTGAACATGTGTCACTGCACGTTTATTGTTTTATTTATTTAATAATCTTTTTTTAAATTTTTAATACCGTATTTTTCAAATATAAAACTTGTTTTTCTTGTTAGTTGAAACCTCGTAGGCTTTCTTTTCCCGGTTTCGGTATAAATGAGCTATATGCTGATAAGGGAGCTTCTCCAGAGGAGAAATATGTAAAAATAATGTTGCACCCTTATATTTTTTAAAATATTCGCGTTTAAAAAATCAAAAATTAGTATAAATAACTATTTCACAATATTTAACTAAAGTGTTTCACATTTTTCACATCGTATGTTCGAATATACTCTTTCAATATTGAAATAAGCTCAAATTTCACTTTAATTTTGTTTATTTTTTTACTAGCAAAATTTATTAATTTAAATGAGTGTGCTATCATATGTGAAAAGGTTAGAATGCTTACAATTATGAGGAAAACGATCGTTGCCGCAGCTTAAAAACCAGATATGAAGGATTTTTCAACGACAGCGTTTTCTTTGTTTGTACTTCCGCGTGGTTCTTTTTTCTTTATTAAAAAAAAATAATTCGAACATTTTCAAGCTATAATTGGCACCGGAATTCGCACTTTTCACTAAGGGTCGGAAGACCATGAACAGTTTTGTACCATATATAAGTAAAATTAAAATGTTTTCCGTACATTTAATAAGTTAAAGGAAATGTATTTTTTAATTTTAAAAGAGTTATATTTATTTAGTTTAAAAGTTAAAAAGTTACTTTTATATAATGTATTTCAATAAGTTTAAGTCAGAAACGCGTTTCGTTAAGAAAAAAGGTTGACTATGTGCGACAAACGAACAACAGCTAATCAAAATGAGGTGAAAACAGCATTTGAACAAACGGTGCCACTTATTGTACGAGGCCGTATTTAATGGCGAGAATGCTGAATTGAATACTTTGGCAAGGATGTTTCAATGCTTTTGCTGAATAAAGGCAAAAGTCTCCATTAAACATCTGAAATAATACAATGTCCTCACTGCAATTTTTCTTTGTTTATAAGTTAAAGTTCTTAAATAACATTCTTACATTATTTAAATATATGTTTAACATACAAAGATTACTAATGAAAAGAAATGATTCATAGATTTAGGTTTAGTTGCTTTTCTTGTAATATTTTCTTACATTTTGCCACTTAAATTTAACAATATGATGTTCGCCATCTTCTTCAGTTTTAATAAGACTAACTTTTTTGAAAGGATTACTAATTTTGTCTTCCTCGATACTTCTGCATTTACAAAATTTGTAACAATATCTGTTTCTCGACGGGTCTTATTTACATTATTTATTTTTTTTCTTTAATAATTTGAGGATCATTGTTTGGAAATTCACTACTAGCAAAGTGAACTATAATGTGGGCTTAAGTGAAAAACGTTTGTTCAATTTCTAAATATTTTAGCTAATCTTTCAATGTAACCAATACCAGTTTTACCGGTAGTTACTTTTACTATTACATTTAATGAATTATACAATTGTTTAATGTTTATATGATTTAAACCTCGATGTTGGTAAATTTTTAAAGCTTTTTGAGGACCCTTAAACAATTAAAAGTTTTTAACAATGCTTTTTCGGATTCCAGCCTGTTTAACGCCTTCACTTTTTCTGTCATAGCAAACTTAGAATATACATATACCGATACATATCATATAATATTCATTATTCCATTTCCAAAAATCTGCAACATATTAAATTTATACCTGTTGCTACAAAGCATAATAGTTTTGTCCACCTAACGATAAGACGTATCACCTAAGACTAAGCGACATAGATATAGGGTTATATACATATGTATATAAATGATCAGGATGACGAGAAAACTGTCCGCCAGTCCGTTCGTGCAAGCTGTAACATGAGTAAAAATTGAAATATCTCGATGAAACTTGGTATGGGAGTATCTTAGTACAAAAAAAAGTTCGAGTTCGTAGATGGCGTAATCCGGCCACTACCACTTTCAAAAATCGCCATTAACCGAAAACCTATAAAGTGGCATAACTAAGCACTAATTTAAGACATAAAACTGTAATTTGGTATAGGGGATTGTAGTAGCAAGATACCTAATACAATTTGACGGCTGACTTTATACTGCATATATCGGCCAATATTTGAGTTATATCGATGAAAATTACAGAACGTCATTTTTTAGAACAGTGTACGTGTACCTTTACGCCTAAAATTGTTAAAATTGAAAAAAAAATGTTCTAGCCTCCATATAACGATTATCAGTATTTTCGAACATTCGGCTTACTTTGATCCATATGATTGGTAATTCTACGAAACCCTGGGAACATTTTTTTTATTAAGTGGTATGATAATAGTTAATAGATAAAATCGGGTCAATACTACCCCAACTCCGATATAGTACGTATAATGATTTTCGTTTTTCTAACAAATTTTTTTCCAAATTTGTCGGTAAGTGTATGACTTACATATATAGAGTATATTTATATATAAAATTGCTTAGATTCCAATCTTAAGATATGTATTTACTTGGCTTTAATTTTTGCAAGTTTCAAGAGTATAAAATATTCGGTTGCACCCGAACTTAGCCCTTTCTTACTTGTTAATAAATGGGGTTTAATTAAATGTTTAATACAATCTGTAGTTAGTTCTTTGTGCGCTATTACAATTAGATTATTCGAAAAACTTTAATTATTATAGTGGAGTCTTTATAATATCTTTTTAGTTTAATTTGATTTTTGAAAACATTTAATGGTCGTTCTGTTACTTAAATAAAATTTTCGGAATCTTCATCGGCAGAATGAAAAGATTTATATTCTTCACTAAAAAGGCATCCTGTAATGTTAATGCGAGAAAGAGCGTCTGTCATACGATTTTCTTTACTTGATATGTATTTTACGTCAATGTCGTATTCATTTAGTCCATTCTTCCTTCTTTAAAATTTGAAGTTTGGTCCCAACTTGTGGAGCCATTGTAATGGTCTATGATTACTATTTGTTATAAATTTGCATATAAATAAAGTCTAAAATACTTTCTAACGCAAACTATGGCTAAAAGTTTTCTCTCTGTAGTTGAGTAGCGCAGTTCATGCTCATTGAGTGTGCGACTCGCAAAACACTGTCTCTAATGTCACATTTACGCATTAGATTTGGATTGATAGTAACTAAAATTTTTAAAGTTTTTATAGCTTCCACGATTTTCTCACCTGAGCTATATATTTTATTGCCTTTATAAGGAGAGTTAGTCAAAATTGAGTTATTTCAAAAGAGTTTCCGATAAATTTATGATAAAATCCCGCCAAACCAAGAAATTATTTTATTTATTTTTCCGTTTTAGAAACGGGATAATTTAAAATTGTTTTGATTTTATTAGGATTAGGTTTAATACTTTCTGACGTTATGATATGACAGAGAAATTTGGTTTCTATTTGAAAAACTCGCTTTTATCCGTCTGAATTTTTAGATTTGCTCTACTCAATCTACGAAAAACTCTGCCTAAAGACTCTATGTGCTCCTGTAATGACGTACTGAACACAGGGTTTGTCCGGAAAGTAATAGGACGGGAAAAGGTCACTAATAAAGACCGTGCTGGGAGACCTGCGCCTTCGTCAAATACCGACAATGTGTTTCGTGTGTGCAAAGTTTTGAACTCAGACCGTCGACAAAATATTAGTTTAATTGCCCAGCTGTTAAATTTATCAAAATCTGTGGTTCATGACATTGTGACGGATGCTCAAGGTGTGCGCGAATATGGTCCCAAAAGCGCTCACCGACGACGAAATTGCTGCGAGTGGAAGTGTGCCAAGAAAATTTGAACTTGTTTGAAAGTGATCCCCAATTGTGAACAACGTAATCACAGGTGACAACTCATGGACCTTTGAGTATGATCCCAAGACAAAGAGGCAATCTTGAACAGCACGCACCTCAGCTCTCTAGGCTATTCCCGAGATTACCTTCTGTAACGCTTGGAAATCGCGCTGGCAGCGCTGAATCGACGAAAAAGAAGAAGCCTATTTTCAAAAGTTTTGAAGAGTTGTAGCGATTGGTTCGATACATTTTTTTGAATCGACTCAGTCCTATTACTTTCCCTATCTAAAACCGTATACATCAGTTTCTGGAAGGTGACTGGTGAATTTTTAATCCTAAATGGCATTCTTAAAAATTTTAAATGTCCATTTTGAGTAGAAAAAGCTATCAGCCTGATCCATTTCTAATTGAAGGAAGCCCTGCATTAAGTCTATTGTTGGAAAATACATACTATACTATATATATGTATATGATTTAAAAAGTTTTACATAGTCGGCTTATAATAAAACTCTTGAATACTTAATAACAGATAATATATCATTAATAAATGCTAGAACAGAATTGGACCAAGATTGCTAACCTGAGGAACGCCTGTAGGGACATTAATTAAATCAGAAAAAGTATCGTTAAATATTAATTTTTTAGTTCTATTACTAAGATAAGAAGCAGCTCATTTTATAAATATTGGTCGAAGACCAAGAAGGTCCAGTTTTTCAAAAGAATTGAAGTGTTTACTTTATCAAAAGCTTCACTAAACTCTGTGTATATAACATCAGTATGCTTATTCTCCCTACAGCCTATTGATACATGTGTTACAAATTCTACCAAGTTAGTTACTGTAGATTTCCCTTTACGAAAAACGTGCTGAGAACAAGAAATTAGTGGAAAAATCCCTAAGGTTATTTCGCATGTTATAATTGCTTTAAAAAGTTTAGGTATTGCTGACAACTTTGCTATTTCCCTATAGTTTGCAATGGATGACCTTAACCTACTCTTATACAAAGGAGTTTTAATGACTTCTTCCATATTGACAGAAAAAAGCCTTGCTAAAGAGAGGCATTAAATAGTTTTGTACAGAATTCGTATTAAAGCCCACCGTCAACAAATTGATTGGACCTTATCAGTGTGGCTTCAAGCCTAGAAAATCAACAACCGACCAGATATTCACCATGCGCTAAATCTTGGAAAAGACCCGTGAAAGAAGAATCGACACACATCACCTCTTCGTCGATTTCAAAGCTACTTTCGACAGCACGAAAAGGAGCTGCCATTATGCCGCGATGTCTGAATTTGGTATCCCCGCAAAACTAATACGGCTGTGTAAACTGACGTTGAGTTACACCAAAAGCTACGTCAGGATCGGGATGGACCTCTCCGAGCCGTTCGATACCAAACGAGGTTTCAGACAAGGCGACTCCCTATCCTGCGACTTCTTCAACCTGCTTCTGGAGAAAATAGTTCGAGCTGCAGAACTAAATAGAGAAGGTACCATCTTCTATAAGAGTGTACAGCTGCACGTAACTAAGCACTAAATTAAGATATAAAGCTGTACTTTGGTAGAGGGGATCGCTGTATCAGGGGGCACCTGAGGACAAAAAAGTAGGCGAAATCGGACCAGGCTTATTTCCTATTTAGCACAAATTTAAATTCCATTTGATTTCATTTTCCAGTACACAAATCAGGAAGATATTAATATAATGAGCTCAAACTTTGCACTAATAATTCCTCTAAAGTATGCCACCTAATACCAAAAATTGTCCAAGTCCGAATATGTGGACCCCAGTATCTATAGTTGACTTTTGAGTGAAAATATCGGTCAATGGGTGAGCTATAGTACAATTAAAATTCAGACCGAAACCATATACCTAATATCACGATTTTCTAACATCCAGAAGACTTTATGTTGGATATATCGCTCAATATTTGAGTTATTGTTTGAAAATTACTAAGCGTGTTTTACTTATAACAGTTTATCTTTGCGCCTAAAACAATTAAAATTGAGCGAAAACTTGTCCCCTATATGACTATTATCAGAATTTTTGATTATTCGGCTGACTTTACTCCATATGATTGGCGATTGTATGTGAGGTACGTTAATGAAACCCGGGGAAGAATTTTCTAGTATGTGGCAAGATGAAATCGTGGCGATACTACCCCAACTTCCATATAATAGGTATAATGATTTTCGTTTTTTTGACATATCTTATGCCAAATTTGTCGTTCAGTGTATGAGTTATATGGGATAAAAATTTGCTTAGATTCCGATCCTCTGGTTGATGTTTTACATCTTACGGTATTTCCCTGGCGTTGATTCTTGGGTCAAACCACGTCAAGTGATTCAGGGAAATTTCGCAAAATCACCGATTTTGAAAATTAGAAGTTCATTGGAGGGGGACCAGACGCATACGCCCTGATATAAATATTTCGTCAAAATTCTTTCTTTTTTTGTTAAAGTTATTAAAGGTTGAAACGTATGGTCGATAAATGCGCTACTGCTTTTCTTGCGGCACAGATGTCGAGGGCTAACGAGCGCATGTGTGCAAGATTATTAAAGGTGAATATTTTCCGCTTTGTGTCACATATGTACTTTTAAATTTTTTTAGGCGTGAAGAATACTTAAAAAATTTAATTGTTTAACAAAAAATTGTGTAAAATAATATTATTTAAACAAACGGACCATGAAAAAATATTTATAATATAGCGCGAACAATTTCTTTGACTTCACAAAATTTCGCTGATTTATCTCCAATAGCTTATGAGCAAATAATTTTACAATTTTATTGTCCTCTAAATTTCAACCTTCAATAAATTTAACAAAAAAAGAATTTTGACGAAATATTTATATTTTGGGGTATGCGTCCTTCCCAATGAACTTCTAATTTTCAAAATCGGTGATTTTGCGAAATTTTCATTGACCAATTGACGTGGTTTAACCCTATTGCAAGTTTGCAAGAGTATAAAGTGTTCGGTTAAACCCGTACTTAGCTCTTACTTCTTCTTCTTCTTAATTGGCGTAGACACCGCTTACGCGATTATAGCCGAGTTAACAACAGCGCGCCAGTCGTTTCTTCTTTTCGCTACGTGGCGCCAATTGGATATTCCAAGCGAAGCCAGGTCCTTCTCCACTTGGTCCTTCCAACGGAGTGGAGGTCTTCCTCTTCCTCCGCTTCCCCCGGCGGGTACTGCGTCGAATACTTTCAGAGCTGGAGTGTTTTCGTCCATCCGGACAACATGACCTAGCCAGCGTAGCCGCTGTCTTTTAATTCGCTGAACTATGTCGATGTCGTCGTATATCTCGTACAGCTCATCGTTCCATCGAATGCGGCTTTCGGCGTGGCCAACGCGCAAAGGACCTTAAATCTTTCGCAAAACTTTTCTCTCGAAAACTCGCAACGTCGACTCATCAGTTGTTGACATCGTCCAAGACTTTGCACCATATAGCAGGACGGGAATTATGAGTGACTTATAGAGTTTGGTTTTTGTTTGTCGAGAGAGGACTTTGCTTCTCAATTGCCTACTCAGTCCGAAGTAGCACCTGTTGGCAAGAGCAATCCTGCGTTGGATTTCTAGGCGACGACTGTTTGTTTGATGACAGGAGATATTTCGTCTTGCCCTTGTTCACTGCCAGACCCATTTGTTTTGCTTCCTTGTCTAGTCTGGAGAAAGCAGAACTAACGGAGCGGGTGTTAAGGCCGATGATATCAATATCATCGGCATACGCCAGCAGCTGTACACTCTTATAGAAGATGGTACCTTCTCTATTTAGTTCTGCGGCTCGAACTATTTTCTCCAGAAGCAGGTTGAAAAAGTCGCACGATAGGGAATCGCCTTGTCTGAAACCTCGTTTGGTACCGAACGGCTCGGAGAGGTTCTTCCCGATTCTTACCTTTTGTAAATATTAATTTTTTTTATTAACCTTTATACTTAACTAGCTGGCCCCGTAGGCGTTGTCCTGCGTGAAATTATGTGTTTTGAAATGAAAAGAAAGTTGAATTTATATTTTGTTGGAAATCATTTACATATTTGCAATTTTTTTACATTTTTTCCAATGCAACGCAGCTTGATAAACCAAATTTTTTTTGGTTTATTCTCCGGTGCGTAAATGTACAGAGAAAAACATGGCATTTCCAGATTTATGCCATCCACTTCTAGCGACTATCCTTGTGTCCTGTAGATTGTCATCTCAAATGCAATTTTCCCTGGTAACTGAAAACGTTTAAACTGAAATGGCAAATCGTTAGAACTCAAAAGAATTCGTAGAATCAAGCATTCTGCCCTTTAACTCAAATGAAGTTGAACCGCGTACGTTAAGCAATAGCAACCGAAGGTAGAAGCAAT
The DNA here is from genome assembly GCF_024586455.1 of Bactrocera neohumeralis. Taxonomy (NCBI): domain Eukaryota; kingdom Metazoa; phylum Arthropoda; class Insecta; order Diptera; family Tephritidae; genus Bactrocera; species Bactrocera neohumeralis. The sequence goes on along the minus strand of NW_026089624.1, from coordinate 25,392,596 downwards.
CGTCCTTTTTCGGGTGGTTTGTGTTAAAACGTTTTAATGCATTAGTTGAGAACACACCTGGATGTCCATCTACTGGTTGACCTTGCTTTTTGGGTAACCATTTCTTTGACGATACACTCCATGTATAATTTCCGAATAGAGCAATGTTCTCGCAAAACGGACCACTGACGAAAGTTGAGAAAAAACTCGTCAATGTTAATTTTATTGTTGGCGGTGTTTCCGCTGGATACTGTATTCTCTGGGTTGAAATACACTCTTTGGCCTTCTTTAAATGAACTATGAGATGCCCAACAGTCGAAAAACGTTCATGAATTGCAAAAGTAACGCTTCATTGCATTTCACGTATCGACCCATTTGATACTTGCTGATCTCATCTCGTTCACGGCCAATAACTGCTATGTTGCTTTCTTTGGTGACTTACTTGCAAACACATTTGATCGATTTCACCAAACTGTAATACTCAACATTGATATGAGGGTTAAAATACTCTCTTTGGCCTTCTTTAAATGAACTATGAGATGCCCAAAGTCGAAAAACGTTCATGAATTGCAAAAGTAACGCTTCATTGCATTTCACGTATCGACCCATTTGATACTTGCTGATCTCATCTCGTTCACGGCCAATAACCGCTATGTTGCTTTCTTTGGTGACGTACTTGCAAACACATTTGATCGATTTCACCAAACTGCAATACTCAACATTGATATGAGTTTGGAATGTAAATTAGACAATAGTGGCGAACATGGTATGATCCATGTGTTGTCAACTTCGATATTTACTCCTCTAAATTGAATGCTGAATGTTCTGCCATTGTCGTCTGGTGAGCGACGCCGATACAATGGATATCCATCATTTCCAGTTTGCGTTTCGAAAGGAAAACACGTGGATAGTGTTTCGTGCATTTATTGTCAGACATACACACCGAAGTGAGATTGTGGTGTTCGTATAATTCTGGATCTCTCTTTGGATCAGGAATCTCCGCAGAAATGATTTCATCAATTTGATCTGGTGTAACCACCATCCACAGAAGAATGTGTGCGTGCGGCAAACCTCTTTTTTGCCCCTCAACAGAGTACATCCAACATCTAACAGCACCATATACTATATATGTACATACGTTGCTTCAAGATAAAGTCCATCAAACATCGTAGCTGTTGTTTGAAAAGTTGTGATGTGGCATAGTGACGATCTTGCTGATTGATCGCGATTCAATAATTCCGTAATCTATGGCCACTTTGCATCAAATAATTATCAGCTAATACTATGTTCAGACTGACAACGAAAACATGTTTTCGCACTGATTTTCGCACGAAAACTTGTGTTTTCGTCCATGTAAAATCTGTCAAACGAAAACACAGTTTTCGCTGAAAACTACTTGAAAACTTACATTCCACTCATTGTAATCGGTGCCTGCTCTAGTTTAATCGACGTTTTTGGAAGACATATTTTTAAATAAATTGTCACTTGATATTTGTTTACATTCCATATACAAAAACAGCTGTCGCTTGATATTTTCATATTAGGGGGATTCTCTTGCTCTTGCAAAACCTTGCACGATGCAGAAATTGCAGAATTTTCCTCTTGGTGCTACGGAGGATGGAGTCATGTGTAGAAGTTCACGCAAGTGAGGAAAGTTCTCTGATCGCCATTCACTTGGGAGTGGCCAGAAACGATTCTTTTACACATGGCTCAAGCAGCTCACTACTTCCGGTCTTTGACCAAGTATCCTCTGGGTAGCCTAAGAACATCCGTTCGAAGGCGAGCTAAAGTGAGAAGGCGAAACATTCCCTACAAGGGTTGTGCGCTGGGTTTGGGACCCGCCACGTAAAAACACCCCCAGTGAAGAGCTACAACCAGCCTCGGATGAGAGACCCCCCTTTTGATGACGACCATGGCAAACGAAATAAGGACTACGAATTGAGGGCATGCTCCTGGAATGTCCGGTCCCTTAATTGGGAAGGTGCCGCTGCCCAGCTGGTTGATGTCCTCGTAAAGACAAAGGCTGACATCACCGCCGTCCAAGAAATGCGATGGACGGGACAAGGACAGAGACGAGTAGGTCCTTGTGACATTTACTACAGTGGCCATATAAAGGAGCGCAAGTTTGGTGTAGGATTCGTGGTGGGAGAGAGACTCCGTCGCCGAGTACTATCATTCACTGCGGTGAATGAACGTCTAGTCACAATCCGCATCAAAGCGAGGTTCTTCAACATATCGCTGATTTGCGCCCACGCCCCGACGGAAAAGAAGGACGATGTGACCAAAGATGCCTTCTATGAGCGCTTGGAGCGCGCTTATGAGAGCTGCCCCCGCCACGATGTCAAAATCGTGCTTGGCGACTTTAACGCCAGGGTGGGCAAAGAAGGTATATTTGGCACTACGGTCGGTAAATTCAGCCTCCACGACGAAACATCCCCAAATGGGTTGAGGCTGATTGACTTCGCCGGGGCCCGAAATATGGTTATCTGTAGTACTAGATTCCAGCATAAGAAGATTCATCAAGCTACCTGGCTGTCTCCGGATCGAAAAACTACCAACCAGATCGATCATGTTGTGATAGACGGAAGACACGTCTCCAGTGTTTTAGATGTGCGTGCGCTCCGAGGTCCTAACATCGACTCGGACCACTATCTTGTTGCAGCTAAGATTCGCACCCGCCTCTGTGCAGCAAAAAACGCGCGCCACCAAACACAAGGAAGGTTCGACGTCGAGAAGCTGCAATCACAACAGACAGCCGAACGATTTTCTACTCGGCTTGCAGTCCTGCTCTCTGAGAGCACTCGTCAACAACTCGGTATAAGGGAACTGTGGGACGGCATTTCAAACTCCTTACGTACAGCTGCAATCGAAACCATTGGTTTTCGGAAAGTGCAAAAGAACAGCTGGTACGACGAGGAGTGCCGTGTCGCAGCGGAGAGAAAACAGGCTGCCTACCTCGCAACGTTACGATCGACCACTACACGTGCGGGATGGGATAGATACCGAGAGTTGAAGAGGGAAGCGAGACGCATTTGTAGACAGAAGAAGAAAGAGGCTGAAATGCGTGAGTACGAAGAGCTTGATAAGCTGGCCGACAGGGGTAATGCTCGAAAATTCTACGAAAAAATGCGGCGGCTTACGGAAGGTTTCAAGACCGGAGCGTATTCCTGTAGAACCCCCAAAGGTGATCTAGTCACTGATGCCCAGAACATACTTAAATTATGGAGGGAACACTTCTCCAGTCTGCTGAATAGCAGTGAACGCACAACGCCAGAAGAAGGAGAACCCGATTCCCAATCGATGACGATGGAGCAGACGTTCCATTACCCGACCATGAAGAAGTTCGAATAGCAATTGCCCGCCTGAAGAACAACAAAGCGGCAGGGGCCGACGGATTGCCGGCCGAGCTATTCAAACACGGCGGCGAAGAACTGATAAGGTGCATGCATCAGCTTCTTTGTAAAATATGGTCGGACGAAAGCATGCCCAACGATTGGAATTTAAGTGTGCTATGCCCAATCCATAAAAAAGGAGACCCCACAATCTGCGCCAACTACCGTGGGATTAGCCTCCTCAACATCGCATATAAGGTTCTATCGAGCGTATTGTGTGAAAGATTAAAGCCCACATGTGAAACTAATTAAAGTTTATAAAAACTATAAAATTTGTTAGTAAATTGTAAAGAAATGCGTGAAATATGTGTAGACTTACTTTATAATCAATATATTTCATTGAAACGAATAAAGGAAAAATGCGGGATCCGTCCTGTCCGTTTGTCTGTGCAAGCGATAACTAGTGTAAAATGAGATGTGATAAAACTTTGCCCATGTGTGTATTGACACTATGTGGAGATTGATCTGTCAATTTGTGCGGAACAAACCGTGCAAACACCTTTTGGAGGTGTTCAATTCCATTTCAATGAATTAGAGTGATGATTTCGGCAGATTTTTGATGAATTCACGCTCAGTTTCGATGGAATTTCCGGTGATCAGGGGTTTTGATTAACCTATATGTTGATCGTCATGTATGTCCTCACGACCACTTTGAAAACGTTTAAACCACTCGTGCACTCTGCTACGGGATAGGCAATCATCGCCATCAACTTGTTTCATCAATTGAAACGTTTCGGTAAAAGTTTTACCAATTTTAAAACAAAATTTAATGTTGAGTCTTTGTTCGAAGCTCATTTTCGCACCGATAACACAAACAAACTGACAATAACTTCACTTCCAATCAATGAAATGTAATGAAATTCTCACTGGACAATCGATGAAGATATTAGATTCTAACGCACCAATATAGATCGCGCCACAAGGGGGGCGCTAGATTCAAAAAGTCCTGTTTACTTTGGAACGCTCCTTGTATATCAACCAAATAAACGTGATTATAACCACGTCCACTTCTCATATGTATAACGGTTAAGTTGAAAACTACTAAACAAGTTTATAATATACAACTTTTGGGTACTACTTAGTTGAAAATTTTTGGTACTCCAGTAAACCCCACTGGCCCAGAATTGAAAAAGGTAATATTACAAAAAAGTTTAAGTCTGAGAACACTTCAACCGACATTTTTTACCGTTGAGTTGATATCGATAAAACCGAATTTCAACACTTCAACCAAATGTAGTGGGGTTGAAACTAAGGAACTGTATAAAGAGTGGGTACAATCTACTATTCCTAGGAATATACTTTTTGAATAAAATTAAATTTTTTGAAAAATTTTTCTTCTCTTCAGTCATCTGTGGTTTATCCACTACGCATAATATTATATTTAATCTCTTTTTAACAACCACAGATATCGTATTCTACGCCTGCCGAAAGTTAAAATTATTTAAAATGCATTCTCGATAACTACCGACAGCAAAGAAACGAAGAGTTTGTGGTAACATTCCTTCATCTAATTTAGGAAAAAAATATTCCATTTTTAAACGAAAATAAGTGAGGATTCTACAATAAACATTACTTAAAAGCCCTTTAATTGTCAATAAAACTTTGGCTTTTTTCTAACACCAAAACTTATAATGGATTTGAGTGATCAGGAAGGCTTTTTTATGCGCATAAAATCAATTTTGGCTTCAACATTTTTGTCTTCTAAATATAGTACGAATCAAAAATGTTCCTGTTTTTAATTATTCACCTTGTCATGAGTAATAACTGCATTCGATTCTTGTTGTTTTTGGTTTAAAATTTTGTTGTTTAATTATCTGACAAATCTTCAATTTTTAAGTTGGTAACACCAAATAATCGTCGTATGAAAATATTTGATGTTTGTAATAACTAAAAAGAGTAAAGTTGATCTGAAGTTTGCTTCAACTTCAATTCAACTGAGTCAACCGATATGAACCGAATTCTTTACATAACACCATTCTGTCATTTTACAGGGTGAAAATCAAATTAAAATTATTATGTAAGTTACCATATAAAAATAATAGTGTTATGTGCTTTTGAAACATTTATTGTAAAAATATATACTATATATATTTGATTAAATTAAATTATATAATATTATATTAATATTGATGTAAGTCACTATATAAAAATAATAGTGTTATGCGTTTTCCTAACATTTATTGTCCAAAAAAATTATATTAGCTGAAATTTGATAAAATAAATCAATTGTTTTTAGTTTAAAGGAACAGAAATTACGGCAGAAATTATGCTGCACAATTTTCTTCTCAAAGCAATATAATAATTAATGGAGTTACCTCACCGTTTTGAAAAGTTGACTATAATAACTAACATCACGTTCGCACTTAATGACCTGCTGTAATTTTAAAACCAAAATGCTACTTACTATTTATAAGGGTATGTAGTAACATTCAAATGTATATATATACGTTTAGTTGAAATGAATTACTCCCATGAGACAATCAGTAAACAGCAACTTGTACGCTCTTTGCCTAACTAAATAATCTTATACTATTTAGCCAATCCACCTTTGATTTGTATTTTTTCTTTCAAATATATTCTTTTCTCTTTGTGATTCCTCCAACTTATCTTCTTATTTTGAAATTTTATTTTTTGTAAGAATAGCTTAGTCGGTTGAGTAGTTCTACTTCCATATAATCGTTTCATGTTATTGTTGTTTTTATTATCAGTGCATTCGCTGTAGCAAACAATTTTATACCATAGAAGTGTTATTTGTCTTACAAAACAATATGGAACGTGAGAAGAAAAGCAATAGTTCCGTTTTGAAAGAGCAAAACATCATCTTACACATGTTAATATATGTACATAAAGTATTATATAAGTATGTACATTAGGGTGGCCCTTAGTTGTATGGAGAAAAAAAAAGTTTCTGAATTCTCGATCGCACCCCCTAGAAATATGCGAATAGCCTAAAACCTAGTATATACAAAGTTTTAGGTCAATCAAAAACGGTTTAGAGGTTGCGCAAGGAGCTTGAAATCCTGAAAAATTAAGAATTTTTGCCATTTTTATGTCTCAGACTTCCATATTTCAAAGCCACACTATCCCTTACTGGTTTTCCATACCGTAATAAGATCTGCATTTTATTACCTTTCTAAAAATACCACAATCTTAAAAATCGGTCGATTGATGATAGAGTTACAGAAATACAAATATGAAAGTAAATTAAATGTGTTGCACGTGCATTCTCAAGCGTCGCATGCTCGTAATATACCGTTATAACAGTTCTAATGTCATTAAAATTTATATTCTGTATTGCTAAAAGCTGGTGTGCTAACGTAGTCGCAAAAGTGAGTACAGATAAATCGTGGCGTGTAGACAATTTAATTTGCAAAATATTCTAAAAAGGATTGAATAATCCTTAGGAGGAAGTGTTATCATTTTTTTTCATAATCATAACATAGTGAAATTATCAATTCGTAAAAGTGCTAGATTGACTATAAAAGAAGTGTCCGTATTTTGGGAAAAAGCAAGAATTCCAATTAGAGATGAAAAACACTGCATTCACTAGTTGAAAAATATGCATAGAGAATGGCAAGCTATTGGAAAAAGTAAAAATCGGTCTTGTGAAAAGCAAAAACAAAAAGTAAAGCAATTTAGTGAAATGTTAGATGATTTATTTGATATTGCTCATGCTAATGCATTCTTCTTCTTAACTGGCGTAGACACCGCTTACGCAATTATAGCCGAGTTAACAACAGCGCGCCAGCCGTTTCTCCTTTTCGCTACGTGGCGCCAATTGGATATTCCAAGCGTAGCCAGGTCCTTCTCCACTTGGTCCTTCCAAAGGAGTGGAGGTCTTCCTCTTCCTCTGCTTCCCCCGGCGGGTACAGCGTCGAATACTTTCAGAGCTGGAGTGTTTTCGTCCATTCGGACAACATGACCTAGCCAGCGTAGCCGCTGTCTTTTAATTCGCTGAACTATGTCAATGTCGTCGTATATCTCGTACAGCTCATCGTTCCATCGAATGCGATATTCGCCGTGGCCAACGCGCAAAGGACCATAAACCTTTCGCAGAACTTTTCTCTCGAAAACTCGCAACGTCGACTCATCGGTTGTTGACATCGTCCAAGCCTCTGCACCAAATAGCGGGACGGGAATTATGATCGACTTATAGAGTTTGGCTTTTGTTCGTCGAGAGAGGACTTTACTTTTCAATGGCCTACTCAATCCGAAATAGCACCTGTTGGCAAGAGCAATCCTGCGTTGGATTTCCAGGCTGACATTGTTGGTGGTGTTAATACTGGTTCCTAAATAGACGAAATTATCTACAACTTCAAAGTTATGACTGTCAACAGTGACGTGAGTGCCAAGTCGCGAGCGCGACGACTGTTTGTTTGATGACAGGAGATATTTCGTCTTGCCCTCGTTCACTGCCAGACCCATTTGTTTTGCTTCCTTGTCTAGTCTGGAGAAAGCAGAACTAACGGCGGGGGTGTTAAGGCCGATGATATCAATATCATCAGCATACGCCAGCAGCTGTACACTCTTATAAAAGATGGTACCTTCTCTACTAAGTTCTGCGGCTCGAACTATTTTCTCCAGAAGCAGGTTGAAAAAGTCGCACGATAGGGAATCGCCTTGTCTGAAACCTCGTTTGGTATCGAACGTCTCGGAGAGGTCCTTCCCGATTCTGACGGAGCTCTTCGTGTTGCTCAACGTCAGTTTACACAGCCGTATTAGTTTTGCGGGGATACCAAATTCAGACATCGCGGCATAGAGGTAGTTCCTTTTCGTGCTGTCGAAAGCAGCTTTGAAATCGACGAAGAGGTAGTGTGTGTCGATTCTCCTTTCACGGGTCTTTTCGAAGATTTGGCGCATGGTGAATATCTGGTCGGTTGTTGATTCTCCAGGTCTAAAGCCATACTGATAAGGTCCAATCAGTTTGTTGACGGTGAGCTTTAATCTTTCACACAATACGCTCGATAGAACCTTATTTGCGATGTTGAGGAGGCTAATCCCACAGTAGTTGACGCAGATTGTGGGATCTCCTTTTTTATGGATTGGGCATAGCACACTTAAATTCCAATCGTTGGGCATGCTTTCGTCCGACCATATTTTACAAAGAAGCTGATGCATGCTCCTTATCAGTTCTTCGCCGCCGTGTTTGAATAGCTCGGCCGGTAATCCATCGGCCCCCGCCGCTTTGTTGTTCTTCAGGCGGGTAATTGCTATTCGAACTTCTTCATGGTCGGGCAATGGGACGTCTGCTCCATCGTCATCGATTGGGGAATCGGGTTCTCCTTCTCCTGGTGTTGTGCGTTCATTGCCATTCAGTAGACTGAAGGAGTGTTCCCTCCATAATTTAAGTATGCTCTGGGCATCGGACACTAGATGGGGGTTCTACAAGAGTATTCTCCGGTCTTGAAACCTTCCGTAAGTCGCCGCATTTTTTCGTAGAATTTTCGAGCATTATCCCTGTCGGCCAGCTTATCAAGCTCTTCGTACTCACGCATTTCGGCCTCTTTCTTCTTCTGTCTGCAAATGCGTCTCGCTTCCCTCTTCAACTCTCGGTATCTATCCCATCCCGCACGTGTAGTGGTCGATCGTAACGTTGCGAGGTAGGCAGCCTGTTTTCTCTCCGCTGCGGCGCGGCACTCCTCGTCCTACCAGTTGTTCTTTTGCATTTTCCGAAAACCAATGGTTTCGGATGCAGCTGTACGTAAGGAGTTTGAAATGCCGTCCCACAGTTCCCTTATACCGAGTTGTTGATGAGTGCTCTCAGAGAGCAGGAGTGCAAGCCGAGTAGTAGTAATGCATTACAACTAATTAAAATTGACACCGACAAAAAGTTTTTGATAAATCAACGAAAAAAGGGGCGACCAGGATGTTATGGTGTTGTTGATACCAAAACTACCCAGAAAGAGAAAAGAAAGGCAGCGATTTTAGAAGAACAAATGAGAAGAAAGATACGAGTGGTAGACAATATGGAAAACGAAATTGAGGCAATTAACACAGAAGGTATGTATTTGAATGAAACTGTAATTTGAATGGGTTGCCATTTATGTATTTATAGCAGGAGAATTGTCTTCAGACAGTGATGATGGGCATACAAGTTTGGAAAGTGAGATGGCAGAAGATTCTCATCCATCATGCTCCACTTCCATCAAAAATCGAGGAACGAAGTACGTCTTCACTGAAAGAGTCGTATCTGCCCTAGATAAATGCAAAATTAGTGATCGTTCAGCAATGCATACATATTGTCACTACCGTTGCTGAAGCACTAGGACATAATACAAATGAACTCATAATAAACCGTACGTCATTGCAGCGCCAAAGGCATTTAAATCGGTTAAAAAAATCAGAAAACAACAAAAACCTCAAGGTAAGTCGTGTACGGATTAGATCATTGAATCGCGGTGTTCGGGTAATAAAACTCTCAAACAAATTTTCTTACATATGTATATCCCTTGGAGGATGGAGTCATGTGTAGAAGTTCACGCAAGTGAGGAAAGTTCTCTGATCGCCATTCACTTGGGAGTGGCCAGAAATGATTCTTTTACACATGGCTCAAGCAGCTCACTACTTCCGGTCTTTGACCAAGTATCCTCTGGGTAGCCTAAGAACATCCGTCCGAAGGCGAGCTAAAGTGAGAAGGCGAAACATTCCCTACAAGGGTTGTGCGCTGGGCTTGGGACCCGCCACGTATAAAAACAATACCAATGAAAACGTTAAAACAGCCTCGGATGAGAGACCCCCCTTTTGATGACAACCATGGCAAACGGAATAAGGACTACGATTTAAGGGCATGCACCTGGAATGACCGGACCCTTAATTGGGAAGGTGCCGTTGCCCAGCTGGTTGATGTCCTCGCAGAAAGAAATGCGATGGACGTGACAAGGACAGAGACGAGTAGGTCCTTGTGACATTTACTACAGTGGCCATATAAAGGAGCGCAAGTTTGGTGTTGGATTCGTGGTGGGAGAGAGACTCCGTCGCCGAGTACTATCATTCACTCCGGTGAATGAACGTCTAGCCACAATCCGCATCAAAGCGAGGTTCTTCAACATATCGCTGATTTGCGCCCACGCCCCGACGGAAAAGAAGGACGAAGTGACCAAAGATGCCTTTATGAGCGCTTGGAGCGCGCTTATGAGAGCTGCCCCCGCCACGATGTCAAAATCGTGCTTGGCGACTTTAACGCCAGGGTGGGCAAAGAAGGTATATTTGGCACTACGGTCGGTAAATTCAGCCTCCACGACGAAACATCCCCAAATGGGTTGAGGCTGATTGACTTCGCCGGGGCCCGAAATATGGTTATCTGTAGTACTAGATTCCAGCACAAGAAGATTCATCAAGCTACCTGGCTGTCTCCGGGTCGAAAAACTACCAACCAGATCGATCATGTTGTGATAGATGGAAGACACGTCTCCAGTGTTTTAGATGTGCGTGCGCTCCGAGGTCCTAACATCGACTCGGACCACTATCTTGTTGCAGCTAAGATTCGCACTCGCCTCTGTGCATCAAAAAACGCACGCCAACAAACACAAGGAAGGTTCGACGTCGAGAAGCTGCAATCACAACAGACAGCCGAACGATTCTCTACTCGGCTTGCACTCCTGCTCTCTGAGAGCACTCATCAACAACTCGGTATAAGGGAACTGTGGGACGGCATTTCAAACTCCTTACGTACAGCTGCATCCGAAACCATTGGTTTTCGGAAAGTGCAAAAGATCAACTGGTACGACGAGGAGTGCCGCGCCGCAGCGGAGAGAAAACAGGCTGCCTACCTCGCAACGTTACGATCGACCACTACACGTGCGGGATGGGATAGATACCGAGAGTTGAAGAGGGAAGCGAGACGCATTTGCAGACAGAAGAAGAAAGAGGCCGAAATGCGTGAGAACGAAGAGCTTGATAAGCTGGCCGACAGGGGTAATGCTCGAAAATTCTACGAAAAAATGCGGCGGCTTACAGAAGGTTTCAAGACCGGAGAATACTCTTGTAGAACCCCCATCTAGTGTCCGATGCCCAGAGCATACTTAAATTATGGAGGGAACACTTCTCCAGCCTGCTGAATGGCAGTGAACGCACAACACCAGGAGAAGGAGAACCCGATTCCCCAATCGATGACGATGGAGCAGACGTTCCATTACCCGACCATGAAGAAGTTCGAACAGCAATTGCCCGCCTCAAGAACAACAAAGCGGCAGGGGCCGATGGACTACCGGCCGAGCTATTCAAACACGGCGGCGAAGAACTAATAGGGAGCATGCATCAGCTTCTTTGTAAAATATGGTCGGACGAGAGCATGCCCAACGATTGGAATTTAAGTGTGCTATGCCCAATCCATAAAAAAGGAGACCCCACAATCTGCGCCAACTACCGTGGGATTAGCCTCCTCAACATCGCATATAAGGTTCTATCGAGCGTATTGTGTGAAAGATTAAAGCCCACCGTCAACAAACTGATTGGACCTTATCAGTGTGGCTTCAGACCTGGAAAATCAACAACCGACCAGATATTCACCATGCGCCAAATTTTGGAAAAGACCCGTGAAAGAAGACTCGATACACACCACCTCTTCGTCGATTTCAAAGCTGCTTTCGACAGCACGAAAAGGAGCTGCCTTTATGCCGCGATGTCTGAATTTGATATCCCCGCAAAACTAATACGGCTGTGTAAACTGACGTTGAACAACACGAAAAGCTCCGTCAGGATCGGAAAGGACCTCTCCGAGCCGTTCGATACCAAACGAGGTTTCAGACAAGGCGACTCCCTATCGTGCGACTTCTTCAACCTGCTCCTGGAGAAAATAGTTCGAGCTGCAGAACTAAACAGAGAAGGTACCATCTTCTATAAGAGTGTACAGCTGTTGGCGTATGCCGACGATATTGATATCATCGGCCTCAACACCCGCGCCGTTAGTTCTGCTTTCTCTAGGCTGGACAAGGAAGCACAGAAAATGGGTCTGGTAGTGAACGAGGGCAAAACGAAATATCTCCTGTCATCAAACAAACAGTCGTCGCACTCGCGACTTGGCTCTCACGTCACTGTTGACAGTCATAACTTTGAAGTTGTAGATAATTTCGTCTATTTGGGAACCAGCATTAACACCACTAATAATGTCAGCCTGGAAATCCAACGCAGGATTGCTCTTGCCAACAGGTGCTACTTCGGACTGAGTAGGCAATTGAAAAGTAAAGTCCTCTCTCGACGAACAAAAGCTAAACTCTATAAGTTGCTCATAATTCCCGTCCTGCTATATGGTGCAGAGGCTTGGGCGATGACAGCAACCGATGAGTCGACGTTACGAGTTTTCGAGAGAAAAGTTCTGCGAAAGATTTATGGTCCTTTGCGCATTGGCCACGGCGGATATCGCATCCGATGGAACGATGAGCTGTACGAGATATATGACGACATTGACATAGTTCAGCGAATTAAAAGACAGCGGCTACGCTGGCTAGGTCATGTTGTCCGGATGGATGAAAACACTCCAGCTCTGAAAGTATTCGACGCAGTACCCGCCGGGGGAAGCAGAGGAAGAGGAAGACCTCCACTCCGTTGGAAGGACCAAGTGGAGAAGGACCTGGCTTCGCTTGGAATATCCAATTGGCGCCACGCAGCGAAAAGAAGAAACGACTAGCGCGCTGTTGTTAACTCGGCTATAATCGCGTAAGCGGTGTCTACGCCAATTAAGAAGAAGAAGAAGTATATCCCTTGAAATTTTTTATTTAAAAAAATATACATTACATCTATATTGCACTTGAATAAACAAATTTTGAATGGTACATTTTTTTAAATAGATACACTGTGGCACTTTGCATTGGGATGGAAAACTCCTTCCAGAAATAACAGGTCGAGAAAAGGTGGAACGACTTCCAGTTGTTGTTACTGAGAGGAATGGCGAACACTTAATAGGGGCTCCAAAACTATATGCCGCAACGGGCTCAGAAATAGCTGATACGCTGTACCGAACTGATATTTGAATGGGACTTGAAGGATCATATTGTGGCCTGTTGTTTTGATACGACATCGACTAACACGGGCGTAATAAAAAGAGCTGCAACGTTGTTAGAAAAAAACTTGAGCGAAAGCTTTTGTATCTACCTTGTCGGCATCATATATATGAAATATTGCTGAGAGGGGTTTTCGAGTGTTATTTTCCCGTAAATACAAGTAAAGACGTCCAATTGTTTCGCCGGTTTCAAGAGAATAGGGAAAATATTGATAAAAACAATTTTAAAGACTAGTTACAAAACATTGAATTAAAATTACGTTTGAATGATAACGTAGATACTATTTTAAACTTTTGTAAGGAAGAGATGAAAAAGAAAATAGCTAGAGATGACTATAGGGAATTATTGGAATTGACGTCTATATGTCTAGGAGCAAATAACGGCATAAAATTTCGTGTACCAGGTCCCACTCATCATGCGCGGTGGATGTCAAAGGCATTATATTGCTTAACGATCTCTTTATTTCGTGAACAGTTCAAACTAACGGAATATGAAGAGAATTCGTTAGCAAGTATATGCGCATTTATTATAAGATTCTACGTTAAGCTTTGGTTTAACTGCACCAATCCGTCTAAAGCACCTCTTCAAAACTTATCTTTTATTAAAGAAATTCACGAGTATAGAAATGTTAATGAAAAAATCTCTGAAATTGCAATAAAAAAATTTTGTAAACACCTCTGGTACCTGTCTGAAGAATGTATTGCATTGACATTATTCGACGATGACGTGTCTTATGCCATGAAACAAAATATTGTGGAAAAAATTAAAAACATCGACAACTGCGACAAGGAAACGGAAAATTTAAAGAAAAGAACTACATGATTTTGTAACAGCAATTACAATTGATCTTTTTGGACGGCTTGGGATTTCACCTCAATTTCTGCAGGTAGATCCACTTTATTGGAGGGATACTGAAACCTTTCAAAAAGCTAAGGATATTGTTATAAATATAAAAGTGGTTAACGACACAGCAGAACGTGGAGTAAAACTTATGGAAGAATATAATAGAATACTAACAAATGACGAACAAGAAAAACAATATTTATTACAAGTTGTAACTGATTATAAAAAACAATTTGATTCACATAAAAAATCATCTTTAATTAGATCATAAGAAATAATATTATATTTTTTATTATTACAAGTTGAATTACCTTTCGCACATAACAAATGAAGTAGGGTAGACTAAATTTAAGAAAATGTAAAAATTCGGAATTTTTCAGGATTTCAAGCTCCTTGCGCAACCTCTAAATCTTTTTTGATTGACCTAAAACGTTGTATAAGTTAACACAATATTTTATGAACTACTACATAAATTCCATTCCCACATTATATGCTAGAAACATACAAACCGTTTGCATACTTTGGAGTCCTATTACAACCAAAAGTGCAACTGCGCTAAACGCGCATCCGCTAAATTCTTAAGTGAGCGAAACACGCGCAACCATGTCTTCTCCTCCAAAACCAAAAGCTGCAGGTGAGCGCTACACGCGCAAACCCTTTTAGCTGACCAAGCATCTTTGGTCACGTAGGCCGGCTCAAGCATAGGTTAGATTATAAACTTTAAAGTTAAGTGTAGTCAGTCTTTTTAAGTTACTAGACTCGACAGGCACATAGTGCCGACCTAATAAAATTAATTAATAAATAAACCTCCGTCTCGTTAATTGGCGCCCGAGCAGGGACCGTGAAGAAAAAAATAATAATATTTTTTATACTCGCGGACGAAACCTAAATAACATTTCGTACTCGGCCCCTTAGTACCTTTCGGAAAAAGGACGGGCAGTATCAACCCAGCCGAACGAAAAGCATAAGCTAAATACAAATACATCGAACGGAAAGTGCGTGACGGGGAAATTTAGAATAAATTAAACAAGTGTAAAATAATACAACTATAAGAGGAAAGATTTAAACTAATTCATCAAATACAACCAATACAACTACAAGAGGAAAGATTTAAATTAATTCATCAAATACAACCAATACAACAAATACAACTACAACAAATACAACTACAAGAGGAAAGATTTAAATTAATTCATCAAATAGAACCAATACAACAAATACCACTACAAGAGGAGAAATCTAAATTAATCACACAAAGGAGGAAACACTATCAACACAGGAAAATGCAAATGATATTTATGTAAGTTTGATATTAAAATTATTAGTAAGTAAGGTTATGTGAAAGGAAATAATTATTGTTATAACAAAAGAAAAGTTAACACTGTAAAAAAAAAAAAAAAAAAAAACAAAGTTTAAATAATCATAAACAAGTGAACAAAATGGCGCAAGAAGAACAGATAGCAGAGACCCTTTCGAGGTTAAATTTGCAGGCAAATAATAACAGTTCAGGTACCTCCTCCTTACCCTCTGTTTTTACTGCTAGCCAGAGAAGAGAGCTTTCAAACTTAATAA
This sequence comes from Bactrocera neohumeralis, assembly GCF_024586455.1. Taxonomy (NCBI): domain Eukaryota; kingdom Metazoa; phylum Arthropoda; class Insecta; order Diptera; family Tephritidae; genus Bactrocera; species Bactrocera neohumeralis. The sequence continues at coordinate 25,376,812 of NW_026089624.1, read as the reverse complement.
CAGAAACAGTTACCGCCCTACTACACCCTAGAGTAGTAGAAGAAGAGGAGCATAGAGTGGACTTCAGTAGGCATACCGAGTCATTAGACCGAATACCAGATGTAGTGAAGTGTTTGAGGGAATTTTCTGGAAGACCAGGAGAGTTTAGCTCGTGGAGGAAATCCGTAGATAGGATACTGTTGATGCATGGTCAAAACAGGGATTCGCCAAAGTATTATTCAATTCTTCACACAATCAGACACAAAATTACAGGCGAGGCCGACGCGGCACTCGAGTCATATCGGACTCCATTGAATTGGAGTAAGATCAAGAAGTGCCTAATGCTTCATTACTCGGATAAAAGAGACGTCAGTACCTTAGAGTACCAAATGACAACTCTTGTCCAACAGGGTAGAACAGTAGAGGAATTCTACCACGAGGTCTACAGGTGTCTCTCTCTCATACTAGATAAGATTGATTGTCTGGAGCTAGGAGAGGAAGCCATGACTGCTATGGCTAATACCTATAGAGAAAAGGCACTAGACACCTTCGTTAGGGGTCTCAATGGGCAACTGCCAAGTTTACTCAGTGTGAGGGAACCAACCAGCTTGCCACAAGCCCTTCACATGTGCCTTAAATTGGACAATATGAACTATCGGACAAGCCATGCCAACAACATTTCCCGTATGATAAGTAATCAAAAACAGACAAACCACTCCCAACAACGAACATACCCCGCAAAGACGCAAGGACGATCGTTTTACCCAGAGCTTGCCAATTTTGGGCAAGGATCTTTCCCTAGACCTCCACAAAGGTATGGTCTAAACCTTCCCCTACAATATGGACGGAATGTCGTACTACAACCCGTTTCAAATCCGACTCCACAATATCGACAATACGGCACACCACAAGCAAATCGATACGTCACATCGTACAATACGCCTTACGGAAATTCTCAACAGGGTTACAGACCACAACTACCACCCAAACCCCCAGTCCCAACGTTGACAAGTCCATACAAACCAAACAGGTTAATTATCAGAATAGGCCACAACTTCATAACGGGGCAACGAAATTCAAACAATGGACAATCCCAACCATTTCATAAACGCCCACCCTCGCTAACTTTACAACAGCCCAATAAAATTCAACGACTCTATAATACAGAAGCTGTGGATCCTACTGCAGCATCCAACTCAAACGAGACTATTGAAAATGTTGAGGGATATTACTACGAAGACCCGCAATACCTTAGCTACGAACAAGAAGCGGCACATTCTGAAAACGAACAAACAGACTATGCTACCGATAACATTAATTTTTTAGATTAAAGCCTTCTTCGTTGCCATATTTTTCTTACAGGATGAGGAATGGTAACGAATTGAAATTCTTGTTAGATACAGGTTCGAACAAGAATTATATTAACCCGACTTACATACGAAATCCTATTCCAAATCAACCCTTTTATGCAGATTCAGTTGGAGGACCCGTCAAAATAAGTCATCACGCAAATATCGATATCTTCAAAAATGAAATAGGACAAATTAAATTTCATATCATGCCAAACCTAAAAACTTTTGATGCAATTATAGGTAACGACACATTGAAAGATTTAAATGCAGTAATTTTTACAAACGAAAATTATTTCACTCTACTTAACAAATACAAATATCCCATCCAACAGCTTCCAATAAACTCAATTACACATACAACCCTACGGACTAATCACTTGAATCCTGAAGATAATGAAAAACTAAAGCAACTTATAAGTTCATGTCCAACCCTATTCGCCGAACCCGACAAGAAATTGACTTTCGTCACTAATGTCAAAGCAGAAATTAGAACAAGAAATGAAAGGCCCATTTACTCAAAAACTTACCCATATCCTATGCCTCTGAAAAAGGAGATTGACCAACAAATTGCTGAATTGTTGAATGATGGCATCATTCGTCCATCGAAATCCCCATACAATTCCCCTGTATTCAGCAATTTGTTGGTAGTATGGGTAGTACCAAAGAAACAGGATGCTTCGGGACAGAGAAAATATCGGATGGTAATTGATTATCGTAAGTTAAACGAAGAAACCATCCCAGATAAATATCCCATTCCGGATATTACCACCATTCTGTCCAACCTAGGGAAAAATAAATTTTTTTCCACCATTGACCTCAAAAGTGGTTTCCACCAGATTGCACTAAATGAGGCTGACATTGAGAAGACCGCCTTCTCGGTTACAAATGGAAAATTTGAGTTTACACGACTTCCATTTGGCCTAAGGAACGCACCTGCTATTTTTCAGCGCACTTTAGATGACGTCCTTAGAGAACATATTGGCATTCGCTGCTACATCTACATAGACGATATTATAATCTTTAGTAAAACTAAAAAAGAGCATTTCGATAATCTGAAGATTATTTTCAATACGTTGGAAGAAGCTCGATTAAAAGTTCAATACGACAAATGTGAATTCATTAAAGAAGAAATAGAGTTTCTAGGTATCATTGTCGATCAAAATGGTATTCGCACCACACCAAAAAAAGTGGAGGCAATAACAAATTTCCCGCTTCCCAGGAACGTTCATGACTTACGCTCCTTTTTGGGAATGACTGGACATTATCGCAAGTTCATAAGAGCCTATGCTCAAATCGCAAAACCACTCACTGAAATATTGAGAGGGGAACTGGGAAGAATTTCCAAACATCAGTCTAAAAAGACCAAACTGAATTTGACAACTGAACAGGTGGAAGCTGTCAACCAACTAAAAATGTGCCTCACATCCGAAGATGTTATACTCCATTATCCCAATTTTGAGAAAGCATTCGAGCTTACCACTGACGCCTCCGATTACGCTTTGGGAGCAGTACTCTCACAAGAAGGTAGACCAATATGCTTCCTTTCAAGAACGCTAAGCAGAGCGGAGGAGAACTTTGCAACAAACGAGAAAGAAATGCTAGCGATAATTTGGGCTTTACAGTCCCTTAGATGCTTCCTTTACGGATCAAAAAAGGTCAAAATATACTCCGATCACCAACCCTTAACTTTCGCTATAAGCAATAAAAACACAAACACCAAAATGAAGAGATGGAAAGCTCAGCTAGAGGAATACAACCATGAACTAATTTACAAACCCGGCTGTTCAAATGTAGTTGCAGATTTCCTTTCACGACCACCAATTTCAAACGTTAACTCACTTACAGTTCATAGTAATGATAGTTCACCGGAAAATCTGATATACTCAGTAGAAACCCCAGTAAATGTCTTTAAAAACCAACTTTTTATCTCTGAAGGACCGGAATCTTCATATAAATTCCAAATAATTTTTCCAATGTACCATAGACATCTTATCACAGAAAAAATCCTTTCCGAGGAGTCACTGAATTCACTTTTAAAAAAACATCTAAATCCTTCAATAATAAATGGCATTAAAACAACAGAAACGATTATGCTAAAAATTCAAGCCATTTACCCTCTACATTTCGCTAATTACAAAATACGATTCACACAACTAGCTGTCGAAGATATTACAAATACGGACGATCAAGACAGAATTATTATCGAAGAACATAACCGTGCCCATAGAAACGAAAAAGAAAATAAACTACAGATTTTGGAAAAATATTATTTTCCCGCGATGGCGAAGAAAATTAGGAAAATAATAAAGTTGTGCAGAATATGTAAAGAGAACAAATATGACCGACATCCAAACAATCCAAAACTCGGCGCTACACCTCTACCAGAGTACGCAGGACATACCATTCATATAGACATTTTTTCGACAGGCAAGCATAAAGTACTTACTTCTATTGACAAATTTTCAAAATTAGCTGTAATAAAAAATATAGACGGGAAAAGTATCGAAAACATAAAAAAACCATTAAGAGACATAATATTTTACTTCGGAGTACCCAAATGCATGGTTTTTGACAACGAAAAGACATTTAGTTCACAACCAATAAAATTCATGCTAGAAAATGAATTTAACATACAAATTTTCACTGCACCACCATACAAAAGCGAAGTGAACGGACAAATAGAAAGATTCCACTCGACATTATCCGAAATAATGAGATGCCTTAGACAAGAATACCCAGACAAAAACTTTGAGGACCTTTTGCAATGGTCTGTAAACGAATACAATCATACTATCCACTCCGTTACAGGAAAAAAACCAGTTGACATATTTTTTGGCAGACCCTGTCCATCCAATCGCGAAAATCGGGAAGAGACTAGAACAAAAACTCTCGAAAAACTTAAAAAAGCACAAGAACGGGACCTACAATACCATAATAGAAATAAGAAGGACACTATAGACTACAGGCCAGGACAGAAAGTTTTCGTTAGACAAAATAAAAGACTAGGTACCAAACTTTCCAAACGATACAAAGAAGAAATTGTAAAAGAAAATAGGAACTCCACAATATTAACAGAATCAGGGAAAATAGTTCACAAGGACCGCATACGAAACTAACTCAGAACATTTTTATTATTTTTAGATCTCTCTTTTTCCTGAACTTTATTTTAAGCGATGGTTCGGTTGAGGTGTTAGATTACACTCAGTCAGAAATCGTTATGATGGAGGAAGGAATTGGCAAAATTCAAACAGGAACCTACCGGATTATCCACATGACAAACATAACAGAATACTCTACAATATTACGGGAACTGAACAGAAACTTCATACGAAACATTCCAACTAACAACCCTCTTTACCCATTTATAACAGACGAAATCAGTAACATCAACATAACAGTTAATAACATTTTACCTAAATACAAAAATAAAAGAGATCATTAGGATCTTAAGAACCCGGACCATGACATTTAGTAGCCATCAACAGCAAATTTAAAGAAGTAATCGAGAATAACAACCAACAATTAATAATCAACAAAACATTTTAGAAAGAATAAACAATATAACAGAAATTAGCAACTCAATAATAAAGTCTCTAGGAAGTAGTAACGAATTTCAAACCGCCCTAATACTTAAATATAAATTTAAAATTGACATAATCAAAGATGAGTTAGAAAATATTAAAAGAGCAATTCATTTAACTAAAGCGAACATTATTAACTCAGTTATTATTAACAATCAAGAAGCTCATAGAATAAATAAAATTTTTATCGAAGAGAATCTGCAATTTGGTTCGTTAGAAGAATCTCTGAATTTTGCAGACGTTCAAATTGCTGTAAAACAAAACTTACTAATTTATATGATAAAAATACCGAAAACCGGTAAAGAAATTTGCAAATCTATTATAATTAAGCCTTTAAGTAAAAACGAAACTATTTTAAAGATAAATTTTGAAAAAATACTGAAATGTAATGAAGAATATTATGGTATAGAAAAAGATTGTAAAATAATAAATGAAATAAAAATTTGCAAACAAACCCAAATTGTTAATTTGGAAAACGAAAATTGTATAAAAAATTTAATAAGGAATAAACCATATAAGTGCACTGTAACAAATACGGAACATGTTAAAAATATTGTAGAAATAAATAATGGATTAATACTTTTAAATAATTTCGAAGGAAATATTACTACAAATAATAATACTAGAAAATTAAGAGGATCATATTTGATAAGAATCTTTAATGAAACTATAAGAATAAATAACATGAATTTTACAACTTTAGAACAACATAGCTTGAGACCACTGCCTGCTTTAATCCAACATTCAAACTCAAATTCAGAGTTCGAGGAAGTTCTATCCTTAAAACTTATGAAAGAGCTTAATATAAAAAACATTAAAAAAATAAGTTCTCTGAATCTTTTAGTGAAATCCAGTTTATTCACTCATTTTGGGCTATTAGCCCTAGTACTTACCATAATTGCAATTTTCAGATGCAAAAAGCGCGTAAAGCCTGAAATAATTATTAGCAAACCGGAATCATTTCAAATGCCAGTAATTAAAGGACGCAGCATAGAAGTCTTAACGACATCCCATTTTTTTAATTAATCAAGATATTTCGGAGGGAGGAGTTAACACAATATTTTATGAACTACTACATAAATTCCATTCCCACATTATATGCTAGAAACATACAAACCGTTTGCATACTTTGGAGTCCTATTACAACCAAAAGTGCAACTGCGCTAAACGCGCATCCGCTAAATTCTTAAGTGAGCGAAACACGCGCAACCATGTCTTCTCCCCCAAAACCAAATAGTTGCAGGTGAGCGCTACACGCGCAAACCCTTTTAGCTGACCAAGCATCTTTGGTCACGTAGGCCGGCTCAAGCATAGGTTAGATTATAAACATTAAAGCTAAGTGTAGTCAGTCTTTTTAAGTTACTAGACTCGACAGGCACATAGTACCGGTAAAAAAACATAAATAATTTTAAGATAATAAAATAGGCACATATTGCCGACCTAATAAAATTAATTAATAAATAAACCTCTGTCTCGTTAATTTATATACTAGTTTTTTGGCCATTCTCATATTTCTAGAGGGTGCGATCGAGAATCGGAATACTTTGGAAAATAAGGGCTACCCTAATGTACATATACATATAAACGTACACTTATGCATACATAGTACACCCATTTTAGAAATTTATATATGTGGTTATGCATATACCTGAATAACTTATATGAAAAGTAAATATAATTCTGCACGAATTAACAATTTTGTACAAAATAAAAGAGTAAGTAAAATTTTATTTAATCATACTAGTACATGAACTAACAATTAGCTAATGCTTAAACACATTTTTTGTAAATAATCGATAATTAACTTTTACACTCTTGTTTTAACTTATAAATAAATTAGTAAGGAAGGGATAAGTTCGGATGTAACCGAACATTTCATACTCTTGCAACTTGCAGGTATCAAGGCCGGCGAAATTTTTTCAGATGTTGTCAAAACTTTATACTAAAATAAAAATATGTTGGTTTTAAACACTATTCCATTTCCGTTGTTATCCATTTTATTCAGAAAGATACACTCTTATGAGTAAAACACGTTTTTCTAATTTTATATTAAGAAAACTAACATACTGGCCGAATCATGCGATATATAGTCACCTGGAAGACGCTAAAGGAATAATTCGTATATAGGGGTAAATATATTAATTCCGTTTTTGATTTTTAGACCGGAAAGGAAAGAGTCAGAAGGAACTTAAAATTGTATTATGTAGGTAGTGGGCGCCGTTGTTGTCCGATTTCATCCATTTTCACACTTTAGCATAGGAATATTAACATAATGTCCTGGACCGTATTTGGTTCAAATCGGAGTAGGTCCCGAGGTATGTGATTTCATTTAAAAGAGGGCGGTGCGACTCCCATTATCTTATTTTACCCGGCTCTTATCAAACAGTCTAGTACCATCTCGGTGGTAAAATTTAATATCTCTTGAGCTTTGGTTATTAATTTATCGCGCTTTTAATATTAATCTTTACTTCCAAGCTTCATTACGATATCTCAATTTTTACTTAAGTTACTTATGAATAGCTATTTATAATACTTATTTCAGTTAATTAAAAAATGTATGAACTCCTGTTGAGAAACACAACAATAATGAGGCTAATGGAAATATAGACAAATCAATTTATTAAAGCTCATCTCAAGGCCAGAGGGAAACTAGTTATATATGAATAATTTCGTGGAAACTACAATATACATATGTTTAAAGTTTTTTTGAAAATATTTATTTCATTTCTGATGTTAATTCATTTTTTTGCATCCAAATTAAAAAAGATAAAGTTTTAATTAAAAATTTAACGAACTTCGAGGCCTGAAAAATTTATTTTAAGCTGTATCTTTCCTTTGCGCTTCGAGGTTCGCGGCAACTGTATTGGATCTGGAAGTATGGCCGATTTAGTGGTACACAGAGCTAGTATGATGTCTTCTAACGCATACTCGTGAAACGTACATATATCATTTTTTCCTCTAAAATATTGATTGCGTATGGCAAAAGATTGTGCCTTGCAAGAGCTACTACCAATTCAACGTAATAGATATAATTTTTATTCCCCTATTAAATGAGAACGTAGCTTTCGGAAAATTCTCTAATCTAAGTGTTCACTTACAACTCCGAGTCTCTGACACTATAATTGTTAGTTTCATTACCGAATCAATCAAGAATAACGCTTTTACAACCTGTGCTCTTTATACTCTTGCAACCAGTTTCTCCAGAGTATTATAATTTTGTTCATATCGAGAAAAGTTGAAATACATTATTATATGAGGAGGATAGAGTCATGCGTAGAAGTTCACGCAAGTGACGAAGTTCTCTGATCGCCATTCACTCGGGAGTGGCCAGAAACGATTCTGTTACATATGTATGGCTCATGCAGCTCACGACCTCCGGTCTTTGACCAAGTATCATCTGGGTAGCCTAAGAACATCCGTTTGGAGGCGAGCTAAAGTAAGAAGACGAAACATCCCCTACATAGGGTTGTGCGCTGGGTTTGGGACCCGCCACGTAAAAAACACTACCAATGAAAAATTACCAACAGCTTCGGAAAAGAAACCCCCCTTTTTGATGACGACCATGGCAAACGAAATAAGAACTACGATTTGAGGGCATGCACCTGGAATGTCCGGACCCTTAATTGGGAAGGTGCCGCTGCCCAGCTGGTTGATGTCCTCGCAAAAATAAAGGCTGACATCACCGCCGTCCAAGAAATGCGATGGACGGGACAAGGATAGAAACGAGTAGGTCCTTGTGGCATTTATACAGTGGCCATATAAAGGAGCGCAAGTTTGGTGGGGGATTCGTGGTGGGAGAGAGACTCCGTCGCCGAGTACTATCATTCACTCCGGTGAATGAACGTCTAGCCACAATCCGCATCAAAGCGAGGTTCTTCAACATATCGCTGATTTGCGCCCACGCCCCGACGGAAGAGAAGGACGATGTGACCAAAGATGTCTTTTATGAGTGCTTGGAGCGCACTTATGAGAGCTGCCCCCGCCACGATGTCAAAATGGTGCTTGGCGACTTTAACAGGGTGGGCAAAAAAGGTATCTTTGGCACTACGGTCGGTAAATTCAGCCTCCATGACGAAACATCCCCAAATGGGTTGAGGCTGATCGACTTCGCCGGGGCCCGAAATATGGTTATCTGTGGTACTAGATTCCAGCACAAGAAATACATCAAGTTACCTGGCTGCCTCCGGATCGAAAATCCACCAACCAGATCAACAATGTTGTGATAGACGGAAGACACGTCTCCAGTGTTTTAGATGACCGTACGCTTTTAGGTCTTAAAATCGACTCGGACCTTCTTGCAGCTAAGAAGCTCACCCGCCTCTGTGCAGCAAAAACCGCACGTCAACAAACACAAGGAAGGTTCGACGTCGAAAAGCTGCAATTAGAACCGACTGCAGAACGACTTTCTACTCGATTTGCACTCCTGCTATCCGTAAGCACTCGTCAACAACTCGGTATACGGGAACTGTGGGACGGCATTTCAAACTCCTCACGTAAAACTGCAACCGAAACAATTGATTTTCGGAAAATTCAAAAGAACAGCTGGTACGACTAGGAGTGCCGTTTCGCAGCGGAGAGAAAACAGACTGCCTACCTCGCAACGTTACGATCACAACACGTGCGGAATGGGATAGATACCGAGGATTGAAGAGGGAAGCGAAACACATTTGCATATAGAAATTAAGAGAGGCTGAAATGCACGAGTATGAAGAGCTGGGTAAGCTGGGTAAGCTGGCCGACAGGGGTAATGCTCGAAAATTCTACGAAAAGATGCGGCAGCTAACAGAAGGTTTCAAGACCGGGGCATACTCTTGTAGAAACCCCAAAAGTGGTCTAGCGACCGATGCTCAGAGCATACCAAAATTATGGAGAGAACACTTCTTCAAACTGCTCAATGGCAATGAAAGTACAACGCTAGGAGAACGCGAACCCGACTGAAGATACAATCCTTTATAAGAGTGTACGGCTGCTGGCGTATGCCGATGATATTGATATCATCAGCGTTGTCGCGACTTGGCTCTCACGTCACCGTTGACAGTGTTAACATTAAAGTCGTAGGTAATAGCGTCTTTTTTTTTGAACCATTACCAACACTTAATCTATATAAATAAAAATGAATCGTCAAACTGTATGTACGCACATAACTCAATAACGCCTGGACCAATTTAGCCAATTCTTTTACTTAAATGTTCGTTGAAGTTCAAAGGTTTTCCAAAAGTTTCTACGGCGAGAAAAATTCGAATAGTTTTCGGAAAACCTCTAAAAACAGCCCTTTTCTTTTCCTCATACAAACGTTATATAAAAATGAATGTTTGTTTGTTAGTAACACTAAGAGAAGGTTGAACCAATCTTGATGAAATTTGTAAAGGCTGTTTTTTGTGGATCGGAAACAAAATACCACATACTTTTCATGAGGAGAAGACGGAAAATTGGAAAATTCCAACAAATTACATTTTCCATACACTTTTTTTAAAATTTTTGTTTGTTTTTCAATATTTTGATTTGTAATTTATTGGAATCGTTCAATTGCGGTCGCTTGCTTTTTTATTCCGGCTATCCAAAGGAAAAATTAATGAAAATTAAAAAAAAATTATTCAGTGCAAAACTTTATGTGCGTTTCAGACGAAGTGATCAATTACAGATTGAAATTTGTTACGAAGCTACGAAGAGGTCGTGCTAATATTGGTCGGCGTTCTTTTTGCCATCAACGTATGGCAGCCCAAGGAAAGGCAAGAAGTACTCCCAAAATGCGATGACATACGTGCGGAATTATGGATCGCGGTCAATCAGCTAGCGATCGTAACGATATCACAGCACGACTTTTTAAACAATAGCTGCGATGTTTGACGGTCTTTATCTTGAAGCAACCTATGGTATACATATATGGTGCTGTTAGTGCTGAATGTATTCTCTTGAGTAGCAAAAAAGAGGTTTGCCGCACGCATACATTCTTCTTTGGATGCGGATGGTGAGTACATCAGATCAAATTGATGAAATCGTTTCAGCGGAAATTCCTGATTCAGAGATAGATCCAGAATAATACGAAGTGGTGAAAACCAATATGGTTCATGAACCTAGCGAACCTTACACTCCCACTTTGCTTTGTATGTCTGACAATAAATGCACGAAACACTACTCATGTGCTTTTCTTTCGGAAACGGAAATGGGAAATGATGGATATTCACTGTATCGGCGTCGCTCACCAGGCGACAATGGCAGAACATTTAGCTTTTAGAGGCGTGAATATCGACGTTAACAACACATCGAAGTTGACAACACATGGATCGTACCATATTCCCCCTTTTGTCTAATTCACATTCAAAACTCATGTCAATGTTGAATATTGCAGATTGGTGAAATCGATCAAATACGTTTGCAAGTACGTCACCATAGAAAGCAACATAGCGGTTATTGGCCGTGAACGAGATGAGATCAGCAAGTATCAAATGGGTCGATATGAGAACTGCAATAAACCGCTTTGTAGGATATTTACTTTTGCAAATCATGAAAGTTTTCCGACTGTTGTGCGTCTTCATTTAAATCATGGCGTATTGTGAATGGCACAATGTGTGCAACTTTTTGAGAAGCATGCCAGCAGTTGCATTTGCTGGAACATAATAATCACTGGAAACAGACGAAGGACAATGCGATAGTTACTTCGCATGCCACTGAAGTTCGCATGCTTTTCGCAAAGATCATTTCGACATATCAGCCTTCAAATTCGCGTTAATTATGGGATACGAAAAAATGACATTGTCGATGACATTTTACATTGTATTCGCAAAGAATTGGAAATGGGCAAATTTCGGTTGATACTTCCAGTTTCCAGTCCACCTCCCTTCTGTCAATTCACTTCAACGGAAGATGAACTCATCACGAATGTTTATCCGAACATTGCTCAAATTATCGTAACTGCAATTGCTTGAGTGCACGCGCAATTTTAACTGCCAAAAATACCGATGTTAACTGGAAGATTCAAAGTCAAATTCCGGGAGGTCTGAGCTCATATAAATCGATCGATCGTCTTGACAAGGAAGACGAAACCGTAAACTATCCAGTGGAATTTCCAAATTCTTTGGAGAGGCTTGGTATGCCCCAGCATCATTTGCATCTCAAAGTTGAATATGTCATTATTAGGTTTCGCAATCTTCATGCGCCGAAACTATGTAATGGAACCCGACTGATTATGACGCAGTTATCGAATACAAGGAACAGCCATTTCAATTCAAACGTATTCAATTTCCAGGGAAAATTGCCTTTGCGTTGACAATCAACAGGACACAAGGAAATCGGGAAATGCTAAGTTTTTCACACGGCCAGATATATGTGGCGTGTTGACGAGTTGGAAACCCATCTTCTTCTGTATATTTACACACCAGAACAGAAATCAAAAAATTATGTTTATTAAGCTGCGCTACATTAAAAAAAATGTAGAATAATCGAAAATAAATCATTTTCTACACAACATAATTTCAACTTTTTATACTCTCGCAACAATGTTGCTAAGGAGAGTATTATAGTTTTGTTCACATAACGGTTGTTTGTAAGTCCTAAAACTAAAGAGTCAGATATAGGGTTATATATACCAAAGTGATCAGGGTGACGAGTAGAGTCGAAATCCGGATGTCTGTCTGTCCGTCCGTCCGTCTGTCCGTCCGTCCGTCCGTGCAAGCTGTAACTTGAGTAAAAATTAAGATATCATGATGAAACTTGGTACACGTATTCCTTGGCTCTATAAGAAGGTTAAGTAAGGTTAATCGGCCCACTGCCACGCCCACAAAATGGCGGAAACCGAAAACCTATAAAGTGTTATAACTAAGCCATAAATAAAGATATTTAAGTGAAATTTGGCACAAAGGATCGCATTAGAGGGGCATATTTGGACGTAATCTTTTTGGAAAAGTGGGCTTGGCCCCGCCCCTACTAAGTTTTTTGTACATATCTTGGAAACTACTATAGCTATGTCAACCAAACTCTACAGAGTCGTTTTTTTTAAGCATTTCCATATACAGTTTAAAAATGGAAGAAATCGGATGATAACCACGCCCACCTCCCATACAAAGGTTATGTTGAAAATCACTAAAAGTGCGTTAATCGACTAACAAAAAACGTCAGAAACACTAAATTTTACGGAAGAAATTGCAGAAGGAAGCTGCACTCAGGCTTTTTTTCAAAATCGAAAATGGGCGTGGCCTCGCCCACTTATGGACCAAAAACCATATCTCAGGAACTACTACACCGATTTCAATGAAATTCGGTATATAATATGTTCTTAACACCCTGATGACATGTACGAAATATGGGTGAAATCGGTTCACAACCACGCCTTCTTCCAACATAACGCTATTTTGAATTCCATCTGATGCCTTCTCTGTATAATATATACATTAAGAACCAATGATGATAGCGGAATAAAACTTTACAAAAATACGGTATTTGAAAAATATGTAAATGACGTATAATGAAATCTCGATTATCACTTTACCATGCGAGAGTATAAAATGTTCGGTGACATCCGAACTTAGCCCTTCCTTACTTGTTTTTATTTCAAAACACATAATTTCACGCAGGATAACGGCTGCGGGGTCAGCTAGTATGTATAATAATGTCAGCCTCGAAATCCAACGCCGAATAATTCTTGCCAATAGGTACTTTTTCGAAATGAGTAGGCAATTGAGAAGTAAGTCCTCTCTCGACGAACAAAAACAAAGCTCCATAAGTCACTCATTATTTTCGTCCTGATACATGGTTCAGAGGAATGAACGATGACGACATCTAATGAGTTGACGTTACGAGTTTTCGAGAGAAAGGTACTGCGAATGATTTATGGTCCTTTGCGCATTGGCCACGTCGAATATAATATATAGTAGAACGAAAGTATTCGACGCAATACCTACCGGAGAAAGCAGAAGAAGAGGAAGACTTCCACTGTCTTGGAAGGACCAGGTGGAGAAGGTCCTGGCTTCGCTTTGAATTTCCAATTGACGTCACGTTGCGAAAAGAAGAAACGACTGGCCTGCAGTTGTTGACTCGGCTATAAGCGCGTAAGCGGTGTCTGCCCCAGTATAGAAGAACAAGGTCCATCATTGATGTCTCTGTTTGTTTCAATACCTTTACTTGACAAAACTCGCTGTCATTAAATATATTGCAACTACAACTCATATATTATGACGCCTGCTTATTTGTCTAAATTATTGACTAAGTGGTTATTCGACGGGGCTCATTTTTAAATGGTAAAAAAAATTGTAATCCATGATATTATATATGCGATGATGCGATGGGAAAGAAAGCATAATAATTCTATTATCAGGGCAGTATAATATAACATCCAGTGAATAGGGAGATGCTTGATTATCCAGCAGAAGAAGAATAGGATTTTCCTTAGAACATTTCAAGATTTTCCTCTCTCTCCTGAAGCAAATTGTGAAGCAGTTCTCTCACGTTTTTCCGCAATGATCTGAACATTTGGTTGATTACTTTTAAAATGCAAATTACTTATTTCTAAAGCAACGAAAACTTACTTCAGCAGAGTCTATCACTGTCTATTTGGTTTGTAAGACCAAATTATGGCGAAATATACAATTTTATTTTAAATCTAGTGAGGGACTAAAATTGAAAGACACGGTATCAGCTGAGAAATATTTCATTTTAATTTTGTTTTAATATTTCAAGCTTTTATAGTATATACAAATTCTTAAATAACTACCTTAAATAACTAAATACATGTGTATTAGGCCGAGTCGATTTGTGGGGAGGCAAAAAAATCGCCCATTGCTCTATGAAAATCATATTCTAGGGATCAAAATAAGATACTTTGCCGAAGGAACCATACCTCTGAAACGAATTTTGATGTCCCCTAATTTGGGTCGAACTTTTGGGTAGGGGCAAATTTTGAAAAATCCCATTTTGACCCATTTAGAGTGCTCCAATCGAGTCCAAATGTATGACTGACTCCCACTAACTTTGGACGGCCGATCCACCCATGCCAGTGGCACACCCCCTGGAACTCCCCTGGGGGGTTCCCCATACAATCATTTCAAAAAATCACCATTTTTGGGGATTTAAATGAAAAATCAGCTAAATTGCTATGTTTTTTCTTTATTTTTATTTATTTATTTATAATAATATCTATTTTTTCTCTTAAGAAATTTATTTAGTCTTAAAATATGTAAATGAATAAAATTAATTTAAGTGATGATCTTCAACTAACAATAGACAATTGTGTTTGCCCTTGAGATCGCAAATGATCCTAAACTAACAATAGACAAGAAACAATTATCACAGTATATATAGTAGATAACCTTTTCGTGGTAGCTTTCTGAGGGGTGAAAAGCGGCCATCTTGGATTTTCAGAGGTAGCAACGCAGTGCTGTATATATTGAAGCAGTAAATACTTTATTCTAATAAATAACAAAAACTATAAATATTGTTGCTTAATATAAAAGGAAATTGTTTATTAATGACATATACTTACTAATATTTGATTTAAACGCCATGTGTGTCATGTTTCGCCCATAAAAATATCATTTACTGATAGTGAGATGTTCTTCATGTAGTGAGCCCTATTTTTAGATTTCTCGGTGGTGAGTTTTCTTCTGAATATATTTGTTTACAATTGACAGACAGAAAACATAAAACGGTTTGTATTCGTAAGTTTTTGAAATATTATTACCAATAATTTTAATTTAGAAAGAAGATATTTAGGATATTTGAGGCCGAATTTTTAATACATCGTTCTAATTCTCATCCGTATACTATTTACGATAAAACTGATAGAAACGGTAAAATATTTATTTCTTTATAATTATGTGAAATTGCATATAAATTTTTGAACTATTAGCTTTTTTCCGTCCCGTCACGAAATTTCATTGGAAATACCCTAAAATAAAATCCCTGAAAATTTTAGCCCTTAATATTAACATTAAGAACTGGACGAAAGCCTGTAAAAATTTTCCATAGAAAATACACTACAGGGTGGGCCCAAATAACTGTCGCGCTTTATTTTTTGTAGAAAAAGTTTATTTTTTGATATTTTGAGCAATTGAACAATTTTATTTATTATAAAGACTGTTGGCTTACATTAGGACTGCTTAAGTTCAAATCGTTCACCTTTGATTTTTTTTACCAGCTTCAAACGTTTCTGAAAACTTTTGTCATGCACCACTTCATCTGGAATTTCATCCCAAATTTTGATTAAAAGACGCTTGAATTGATTCATTCCAATGGATTCAGATTCGGAGAAGATGGAGCCCATTTATCAATCGGAATAAAACATGGCAAATTATCCTTGCACCAGCGCTGAACAATTCTTGCTTTATGAGCCGGAGCAGAGTCTTGCTGGAAGCAATATGGTTCGTTACCGAAGAGCTCAGATGCATGAGGGTAAAAATGATTGACAAGCACTTCATCCAAATAATATTGTGCATTGATTTTGACACCTTTCTCAATAAAAAGGAGCGGGAGCTTGACTTTTTTGGATATAGCCACCCCATACCATGACAGACGTTGTGTTTTGATATCTCTGAACGGCTAATTTATCTGTTGGAATATCCTGCATACTTGTTGCATACACGCGATCATTCTGGGGATTGTGACTTTTTTGCAATATGAATAGTTTTTCATCAGAGAACACAATATTGCAACTTGCATGCCGCTGAAGCAATAAACCACTTCCTTCCCGTCGCATTTTCTTCTGACGCTCCGTAAGGCCATGAATCCTCTTCCTTTTCTAAGGTTTGTGTCCCAAGTTCTCTTTTAAAACATTTCGGATGGTTTTCCGGCTCACCTTCAGCATTTTGGCTAGATTTCGAGCTGATCTAGCACAATTTCGCCTTATCCTTTCACGCACATTCTTCACCAGCTCAGGTGTTCTTATACTTCTTTTTCGTCCAGGTTTTTTGGATATTTTAACACTTCCAGTTCTCTTAAATCGAGCCACAGTGCGTTGGACAAATCTCCGGTTTACATCAATGTATTTCAGCAATTTAACAATTTCGCCTGTCGTTTTGCCTTGCAAATGTAATTTTTGCACTAAGTCTCTTTTTGCTTCTATCACTCACAAATTTTAAGAACTACTGATCAGGTCAAAAAAGTACTCAATTAGTTTCACAATAAAATAAGGAACACAAAAATATAACGGTAACAAAATTCTGTACACATACGCGAACATAACGTTGCTTCGAAAAAGTGCGACAGTTATTCGGGCCCACGCTGTACAATCGTTAGTTTTTAGCTTTAAATTCCTACAGATCAGAGGTATTTTATGGCATCGCTTTGACTTTAGACGCATATCTCAGAATTGTTCACTCTAAAAAAGTGCCCAGAGCAACAAAGTCGTAACTCACAACGGCGAGGTAGTACGGGGCTCTAAAACAGATTTTTTCAAGAATTTCGCATTTTTTTGTACATATCTCGTAAATGACAGGAGATATAAAAAAAATGTATGTATGTACATGACAAATTTGTATGAAATTTTATTTGCTATAAAAAAGGTTTGAGGTCAAAATCGCTATCATTAATAAAACATTTTAAGTAAGGCTTTATAGAAATTTTATAGATGGTATGTATTAACAAATCTATGAAAATTGCAGTATGAACGGTAGGCCTATTTTCACCTTTACAACTTAAAATAAACATAATTAATAATTTACATAAAAATTTAAATAATAATATTGCACAAAATAATTTAATAATTAATAAAGATTTCTAAGCTCCCACAATAGATGCATCCGAAATCCTACAACTCTATTAAATATAATGTATTAAAATACAGAAGCTAACTATTAGAAAGGGGAGGTAGTTACCAACATATGTGAAATGCACACAAATTTTATGTGCCGAAAATGAGGGCTGGCTGCCTGCCTAATAAAAATTCTTAAACAAAAATATGTTCTAATTCTTATAAAAAAGTATTTTAAAACGTCGGGTTGTGAATTTTCGCAGCAATAAAAAGGCTTTACAATTTTTAATATAAACTTTATTATTAACACTAATATGTATTCTTATTAAAAACTTCGACATATCTTTCTTTTCAAACTCAATTTCCAATTGATGTTTTCCTATAACGGCTAACGAGTTGTCAATTTGTATATGTCAAACGACAAATTACCACCCAGGATTGTATCCTACTGCATGCAATTTAGAAATACTTGAAGCGTGTTTAAAAATTGCACAAAAAAAAAACAACTGATTTAACATTAAACAACAAGTAATATCCCAATAAAATTGAACAGATATGTAAAGTAATTCAATATAATCACTTAAATAACGTAAGCACTTGCATTATTTTATATCTTTTAAAGTCTCGATCATCAAAATTTAAAATTTATATGTAGTTTAAATGCTAACACAACACCCTGATTACCATGAAAGTAGCAAAAAAAGTGCAACACAACACCCTAAGATTTTCTAGAGGTGAGTATAAGTATGTAAACAAAGAAAAGGTTTATTACTGTATATACTGATGTGTGCCCTGAAGATCGCAAATGATCTTAAACTAACAATAGACAATTGTGTTTGCCCTTGAAAACACTTATGCTTAAGATATGTGTACATACTGTCGGTATGTACAGTAGATTAGTGTTAAGATGTATGTATGCACTCAGCATGTGGTGCATACATAAATTAGGATAGGGAATGCTATAAATAAAGGAGCTCTGGGCAACCAGAGCTGAGTTCTATTTTAACAACCGAAACCCTACGCGTCTTACTTTACAATTACCATTTCATTCTTATTACCTCAAAAAGTTTACAATGAATCCACCATCCTCTACACCGCAAGATGAAGCAACTACATCAACAACTATCGAAAACCCAATGAGTCATATACCCAAGCATGATGTTACTGTTTTTGGTGTGTCTTCTGATTTGACTGATCTTAATTTACCAACCCATCTGGATATCTTGAGATATTATTTTTACTTAAGCGAACGTGCTAAAACAGAACAAAAATAGTTTTCCCATAAATCATTCACTATTCAAGTACAAGATAAGTTGATTGGAATGTGGGAAAAACTTGGTATGGAAATAATGCTGAAAAAAAGTGTATGTAATAAATTGAATTAATTGCTTGACAAGTATCAAGAGCAAATCAAGAGAAGAAAAAACACCCAACAATTTACAGAGTATGTAAATATCTGAAAACAATTTTTTACATTGGAACATTTAAATGCGATTTGAAGGCAGCTCCATGTGCATGCGGCTGGGTTCCCGAACGCCTCAAAGAGTTCATGGACGATCAACATAATCAGAGAAGACTAACAATGAATGCATTTATGATGGAAACTGAAGAGCAAGGAGCAACGTCTATGTCATCAATGCCAACATACCAAGATCTCGATGATTCAACATACGCACCGCCACCGGTTCAAGAAGATATGGATAGATATGGATAGTTCACAATACACAGAGAGATACGATTGTTTTAACTTTGCCTTGGTATGTGACAGATTTGGTGTGCCTGACAGAGTAACATCAGCATTGGGAACCGCTCTTTTGCAAGATTTTAAAATTAAAGATAAGCATGGGAAACCTCTCATCATGGATAAATCGAAAGTTCGCAGAGAAAAAGAGAAATGCAGACAAGAAGTGCTTCGTAAACGGTTAGATGATACCAATTTGTTAGCGTTTTCATTCGATGGCAGAAGAGATGATACTTTAACGATAGATAAAATTGATCAGAAGTATCATACTAGGATGGTAAAAGAACCTCATCTTGTTATTTTGAGAGAACCCAATTCTGAATTGATTGGTTACGTAAGACTGGAACATGAAACCGCTGAATACAAAATAACCAAATTAAATGGTTTTTTCAACGATAAAAATATATCACTGGATACATTAATTGGAATATGCACTGACGGTGAGCCAACAAACACTGGCCCCCACGGTGGAATTATACGACGATTCGAATTGCTGTTAAAAAGACCAATGCATTGGTTTGTTTGCCTTCTACACTTCAACGAACTTCCGTTTCGGCATTTGTTTGAAGCTTTGGATAAATCAACCAGCACTGGACCAAGATCGGCAACCGGAAAACTGAGCCGTCAAATCGAAACTTGTGAAACTCTTCCGGTAAGTTATTGTTATAACTCATTTATTATAATTGTCAACCATTTTTAATTATTTTATTATTATATATTTTAGGTGGTGGACGGCTTCCAGAAAATTGAGTTACAAAATTGCTCCAGAAAAAAAAAGAATTTTCCACCGATTCGAAGCACTTATACGACATGGCCCATGCAATTTCTAGCGGCGTGGTTCCGGTGGATCTGGCTAATATCAAACCAGGGAAAATTGTAATTAAATGTTATGTGCCAATGAACTTCAATATCAAGTATTACAGCTCTGTCGTGTACGGCAGTGCATTATTTTTCAAGTTCATTGGTTGGTCACGATTTCTAGAACCTCGCTTACGCAAAATTGTCAATTGTTATACCGGAAAATGTAGAGGCTGTTATGGCGACGACATTAGAGAGCCGTGCGAAATTGCCCAGACTTGAAAGTAAAAAAGACTTCAAACAATAATTTTTTTAATTTCTTTTCTATAACTCACTTAAATTAATTTTTTTTCATTTACATATGTTAAGACTAAATAAATTTCTTAAGAGAAAAAATAGATATTATTATAAATAAATAAATAAAAATATAGAAAAAACATAGCAATTTAGCTGATTTCTTCATGTAAATCACCAAAAATGGTGATTTTTTGAAATGATTGTATGCGGAACCCCCCAGGGGGTGTGCCTTTGGCATGGGTGGATCGGCCGTCCAAAGTTAGTGGGGGTCGGTCATACATTTGGACTCGATTGGAGCACTCTAAATGGGTCAAAGTGGGAATTTTCAGAATTTGCCCCTACCCAAAGGTTCGACCCGAATTGGGGGACATCAAAATTCGTTTTAGACGTATGGTTCCTTTGGCAAAGTATCTTATTTTGATCCCTAGAATATGATTTTCATAGAGCAATGGGCGATTTTTTTGCCCCCCCCCCCACAAATCGACCCGCCCTAATGTGTATGCAGTGGCGGATTTGCGCTAAGGCCCAGTAGGCCCGGGCCTAGGGCGGACAGATATTAAAAGCGGCAAATCGTGCCAAAAAAATCACTGATAACAACAAGATTAACAAGAAATAACTCAAATGCAAAGTATCTTAACCGTATGCTTATATAATCTTCCTAAATCACTATGTTACGTAGACCAGCTCACTTATGTTATCAGATATGTTCTGCCTAATGGATCACCTGTAGAACGGTTTCTCAAGTTTATTCCAAACACAGACCACAAATCACAACAAATGACAGATGCTGTTACTTCAACTTTAACTGAATTAGGAGTTGACATTTCAAACTGCCGCGGGCAATCATATGACAACGCAGCTAACATGTCAGGCAATTATAACGGCCTGCAAGCTAAAATAAAGGAAATTTCACCCCTTGCCGACTATGTTCCCTGTTCGGCACACTCGCTGAATTTAGTAGGTGAATGTGCAGCTGAAAGCAGCCAAGAGGCTTGTTCGTTCTTTTCTGTACTCCAAGAGTTATTCAATTTTTTTGCAGCGACTACTCAGCGTTTATTTTAGAATAAATACTTTTTTAGTAGTAATTGATACATTGTCAGTAGAACTGAAAAGATGTCGGCATGCTTATAAATTACTCTACAATAAATTTTACTTTATTACCAACCTGACGAATCTAAACATCTCAGAAGTCGAAGATAAGGCCAAGGCATTCCAAATGATTTATTCTACTGACTTAGAAGACGATTTTACAGAAGAATGTCTTCATTTTCGTTCTCACTGCAGCATAAAAAATGAGGAGCGAAAGAGTGCAGTCAGTTTGTTGAAATGGTTACGAACCGAAGGTCTTCAAACCATTTACCCAAACGTGGATATTGCTCTTCGTATGTGTGTGTGTACACCTGCCAGTAACTGTACTGGAGAAAGATCGTTTTCTTGTTTGCGGAGAGTGAAATACTATTTACGCACAACAATGACGGAGCAGAGGTTAAACGATCTTGCTTTGCTTAACATAGAAGCTGATTTTTTAAGCAAATTGGATTGCGAAGATTTGATCAATGGTTTTGCTGCGCTTAAGTGCAGACGAGTTTTGTAACACATTGTACGAGTAAAACATTTATTTTATTAATAACAAAACCTAAAACCATTTTTAAATGTTTTATTTAAATATCCAATCATCCCAGAAATCTTGGAAAATATTATAAACTAGCCTTATCCGCTAGCTTTTAGTTAAACAATTTTCTGAATCAATTAAAAGTGGGAATAAAGTAAATTCATGAATTATGTCTTTAGTCTATAATGATGGGTGCTGAGAAAGGGGCGGCACATGGCCTGGGGCCTAGAGCGGCTAGGACTGCAAATCCGCCACTGTGTGTATGCTTGGATGTTTGTATGTATGTTGCTATTGCCTAAATAGATATCTTAGGTCAATAGGTTATCATGTACATAAGTTAACATAAATAATATAAACAATTATAGGTGACGCAAATATTTCCCAATTAAAATTACAATTATAACTGACACTAATATTTTAGTCGACAACAGGAAGTAACATCTGCCACGAGCCCCAAAAGCTGCAGTTCTAAAGAATTGTAAGTTTCGGGACAGGGAGAATCAGGTTACTTTTAGCTTAAGAATAAAAATGTAAGCCAGTTGCAATTTAATTTTCAATAAAGTAGGTCATATGACCTTAAGAAAATAAAAAAAAATATTTTTTTGGACCTTAAACAAAAAGCCCGATAACTGGCGCCCGAGCAAAGTGAGCATCATAAGTAGTGCTAATTATATAATACGCACGAGCAAAGTGAGCACCATACAGAGTGCTAAAACGTATCCACGCAATTCAAAACAACATCAGTGAAACAGTATACATGTATAACGGCTGGCTCATGGCATAAGAGGAGTGGAAGGATGCGCCCCAGTATAATCAGGAAAAGGACAACGCGCGGTCATCGGCCATGGGAATAAAGCTCACCTTTATGCAAGAAAAAAGTTAAACTTATTAAATTTAATAATTAAGAATATATAAAAAAATAAAAAATGTTGAAAAAATAAAGATTTAAGGAAAAAGAGAAACTGATACAAACAGGAAATTATTAATTAAAAAACATATAAAAAATTTATGAAAAAAGAAAGAAACTGATTGAGTACAGTGTAAAATATTTGAAAGAAAATTTTTAGAAACAGAAATTTATACTTTGTGGGGACCCTCCAACTTATATAATAAAAAAACTTCACCCCCAAAGTGACCCTCCAGAGAATTACAAAGGATAAAGCTAAATAAAAAAGGTCTTGTACAGCCAATAACTTTCAATATTAAAAAAGTTTTTATACCCGTAAAATAACTCTTTTAACGTTCGTGTAAAAGGAACCCTCCAGAGATTAATAAAATAAAATTTAAAACAAGTAAAGAATGGCAAAGTTCGTGCGCAACCGAACGTTTTATACTCTTGCAACTTGCAGAATCGGGTTCGCCTTCTCCTGACGTTTTGCTGTCCCTACCATTCAGCAGTGTTTTCTCCATAATTTTTGTATGCTCTGGGCATCGGTTACTAGATGACTTCTGGGGGTTCAACAGGAGTATGCTCCAGTCTTGTAACCTTCTGTGACTCGCCGTATTCCTTCCTAGAATTTTCGAGCTACCCCTGTCGGCCAGCTTACCAAGCTCTTCATACTCATGCATTTCAGCCCCTCTTTTTTTCTGTCTGCAAATGCGTCTCGCTTCCTTCTCCAACTCTCGGTATCTATCCCATCCCGCACGTGTTGTGGTCGATCGTAACGTTGCGAGGTAAGCAGTCTGTTTTCTCTGTCTGTTCCTTGTCCTTGTGTTTGTTGATAGTGGTCCGAGTCGATGTTAAGACCTCGGAGCGTAGGCATATACAAAACACTGGAGACGTGTCTTCGGTCTATCACAACATAATCGATCTGGTTGGTGGTTTTTCGATCTGGAGACAACCAGGTGGCTTGATGAATTTTCTTGTGCCTCAGTATTTCTCCTATCCATCGCATTTTTTGGACGGCGATGATGATAGCCTTTACTCTAAGGAGGACATCAATCAGCTGGGCAGCGGCACTTTCCCAATTGAGAAACCGGACATTCCAAGTCCATGCCCTCAAAGCCTAACCATGGTTTCTGGATACCCAGGGGATATTTGGCCAAAGAACGGAAGTCGTTGTATGTTTAAAAATCGCTTCTGGCCACTTCCAATTGAATGGCAATCAGAGAACTTTCTTCACTTGCGTGAACTTCTATACTTGTTTCTATCCTCATATCATATGAATTAGAGTACCATAATTCCACGGTGTGGATAGAAAACCAAACATACCCATTTAAGAAACAAACCGCTAGCAGCAATTTTACAATCAAATAAACCATCGTTCCAAGAAGGAGAAATTTTAAGTTTGGAAATGATGAAAGAGCTTCATCTAAACAATACTCATCATTTGGGAACATTAAAAATAACCCACACTGCAGATTTAATTACCAATTTTTCGGTCATAATCATCTGCATTTGTCACCATTTTGATTTTAAAAAATAAATGCAAGACAAATAAACCCTATATCCCTATGTCCCGAATAATCTAATAGGACTGATTTTCTTCCGCCGCGACTGTACTTCGGAGCGTGGGCGCGACGACTGGATTCTGTAGAGGGAATTCCTAGCTAACGAACGAGCGGCTTTAGACTCAGGACAAACATTTTCGACCGTCGTGTTTCTGTGAGTGGTGCAATCCGAAAATGTAGCATTCGTTAGAGCAGAGATACGCTATTAAATTCTGTGTGGAGCTCTGTAAAACGGCGGTACTTTTATTAAATTCGGGCAATTATTATTGATATCAGCATCTGTTTTACCTATCCCAAAACTTGAAAAAGCCAATCGGTCCGTCCCTAACTTCAGGTTCAGTTTATCTTATATGGTTAAAAACAAATCCGTGAGAAGTATGTCGAGAAAAATTAATTATTAAGCTCTAAATAATTCACAGGAAGTAAAATATGCCTTTTGGAGCCCTTTTGCTTCTATAATATTAAAAACATTAAGAACCTCGTAAATATATAAGTATGTACACTTAATCGAAGTACTTATCAGTACCACCACAGATAATGTATTATAAGTAAAATGGGCAATTCCAAATGGAAACACACAATGGAGTACGACCGCAATCGCATCTCAGTTGAAACCATTAAGAATATTGTATTTGTTCAATATAACTTCAAAGAAATTAATTGTGAGAATTTTCACAAGAATTTGTCTAGCGATAAAAATTTATTTTTGTTAAAAAAATGAGTTTCTGATAATAGCAATACGATGCAGATGATATGCAGATGATGAGACTGTGAAGATGTTGTTACATCATACATATTTATGTATGTACTATTCCTTAAGTGATTTAGGAAGTTGATAAAAAATTCCAATTTAACTATTTCATTACATTGTTATCACGATAACTGATATCCTTGACAACAAGGAGCGAGCAGAGCCGTGGATTTACGCTAATATTTTATAAATGCTGTTCAAATTGAAAAATTGTATACTCCTAAAACTCGCAAGATTAAAATAACAGGATATAATCAAACCATTTCAACTTATAAGTCATATTTAAATGTTAGGTAAGAGACTCAACTCATTTCTTATTTCATAGAAAAAAACTTACCTGATTAGTATTTACCGTTGACATTGTTTGACAGTTCATAGTCGAAGATTTCGATGCTGCAATTGTTTTTTTTTTTGTTGAGTCTCTCGTTGTATTGATCACAGGAGTTGGAACGAAGTTTGCGATGCGAACTTTGTTCATTGTGTTCTTAAGTTGATCCCAAATACATATGAACTTTATGCTTTAGCTAGCGTCATCTGAAAATAGCTCAATAATACATACATAAATTCGAAGAAGTTGTTTATAATTTTCCTAAAAACTTATTTCTCAAATATGCTTATCTATGCCATTTAAACAATTACCCACATGGATTTTCGAAACATTGGATCTTATTTTTATACTCTGAACATTGTATATTAAGTTTGCCTCGGAGTTTGTAACACCTAGAAGGAATCGGCGGAGACTTCTGAAAACTTACTGACTTGACTGGGAATTTTGCGAGTTTGAAATTAGAGCTACAAAAAAAAAACGCATTTCCATTTTCAGTTGTATTTCAAACTGCTTATGCAAATATATTTTTAACTAGTGTAATGTGTTATGGGTTTACAAGCATATTGCGAAACAAACGCCAACTCAACCACCTTAATATCTGATTTCGTCAACAATAACTATTATGAAATAAAATTGCGTTCCCAAAGCTATATTCTCATAAAATTCCTAAATGTGTAACGTATTTAGATCGTTCCCCTGGGACACATTGTAACAATTGTCTGATTTTTCCCCTTGGTATGGTATTGCAACGGCAAATACTGTTTAATTAATTTGTTTCTCGGTTCATTTCGTTTTTTTATATTCGCACTTCATCAAAAGTGCAAACGAGCAAACCATTTTTCTACTTATTTGTGAGTACTTCCAAGTATTTCTAAAAACTTAAATAACAGATTTTTCTAATTTTTAATAATAAAATGTATATATTTAACATTTTTATAATTTCAAGCAGTGAATATGATTTCAGCTTTTCTCATTGCTCAACTGTTTACTTGCAAATATTCTTAAAAAGACTCACGAGGGTATTACCTTCAGTATGACTATTCAAGGGATGAACTCATCTGTATGAGGAGACACACTTTATTTCGCTTAGGGGTGCACAATATATAATATGTACAATACTAAAACAGTAATAATAACCATAATGATGCAATTAGTTGAAAAGTGGCAGATGCGTGTTTGATAAGCTAACAGCCAACCAAACTAATTGTATTGTTAGTAACAATTCAAATCAGAAGTGATACGAAATTGTGTATGGTAATAGAAACAATACTGTTAAGCCTGTTTCTTAACTATTAGTAGCTGCTACCTATGAAGAAGAGAAGTGCAAAACTGAAAAAACAAGTAGTCTGAAAACAGTAAAATATCAGCCTTTAAAATTGAATTAAAATATTTACAAATAAATTGCTCGAATTTTTTTCATTAAAACTATAAACGAAAAATAGTACAAGGAGCATTCCAAAGTAAACAGGTTTTAAAAAAACAGAACAAATGGTTTTTTCGGCAAATCCATTTATTTTATTCAAAATAGTCTCCTTCTGCTTTAATACACCTTTTTGCACGGCCCAAAAGCATGTGAAACGAGTGTTTTAGCTCACTGGCCGGCATGGCCGCCAGTATGCAGGTGCAAGCCTTTTGAATGGTCTCTACGTCTGCACAACGCTTTCCTTTTATGGGCAAATGCATTTTTCGGAAAAGGAAGAAAGTCGCACGGTGCCATATCAGGTGAATACGGGGAGTGATTAATGGTCAAAATGTAATTTTTGGTCAAATAATCGTCCTCCGAATATTGGATTCTGAACAATTTTTGGCCATCGGTCAATTTGTGCGGAACAACTTACTTACTTTCGTAAGCCCAATTGTTCGGTCAAGATGCGACAAATCGATGTTTTGGAGATGTTCAATTCCATTTCCATGAATTTAAATGATGATTTCGGCTGATTTTTGATGAATTCACGCACAGTTTCGATGGAATTTCCGGTGATCACGGACTTTGATTGATCCACATGTTGATCTTCATGTATGTCCTCACGACCACTTTGAAAACAAGGAAACCACTCGTGCACTCTGCTACGGGATAGGCAATCATCGCCATAAACTTGTTTCATCAATTGAAACGTTTCGGTAAAAATTTTACCAATTTTAAAACAAAATTTAATGTTGGCTCTTTGTTCGAAGTTCATTTTCGCACCGATAACACAAACATACTGACACCTAAAACGCAATAACTTCACTTCCAATAAATGAAATATCATGAAATTCTCACTGGACAATTGATAAGGAAAGCAGACTCTAACGCACCAGTCGACATATAGATGGCGCCACCAGGGGGCGCTAGATTCAAAAAAATCCTGTTTACTTTGGAGCCCACCTTTTATAATAATATATACATACGTGTATATATAATTATATCTGATTCAAATATATGGCAATGTGTACATAATTTCTATAGGAACAAATACCGTATTTGACAATCCGTCCTTCTGGTTCACTTTATACCAAATATCGGTAAATACCATATATGGGACACATTATTGAAATAATGTCCGTAGCTATATTTTAATACGGTGTCAATGTAATTTGGTGTTCAGAGTAGATCGAGCTCCCTTAACACCTGTAAATCGTGTATGGTTATATCCGTCTTACCGATTATGTTTCTAACGTTAGGTGTACACACACATATGTATGTATATATTTATATTATATATAGTATATAGTATTTGGAATATGACCAATTGGTGAATATGCCCCATTTTCGGCCCTTTTTCTTTCTTTGTAACGTTTTGTGAAATATTACTGAACACAGACGGACATCTCATAGTCAATTTCACTGTTCTGATTTATTTGGCTATATCTATCTTAACGTTCTATGATGTGTGAATAAATAGGAATTTTAATTTAATTTCAATTTGTAATCATAATACGTTCGAGTCAATGAAATCGTTAGAGTGTTTCACATACTGGTATAAGTGAAATTATTTGCACATTGTTTAGGATTAAACCATTCCGAAATATGTAATTTTTTTCTGCGTAAGAATTTGTATTTTATTTATTCATATGTCCTTAGCATTCCATTCCTAACAAAAACGTCAATTGTGATACTTAAGTATATACAGACATATATTTGAAGGACTTTGTGAAAATGTTTACCTGAGCTTTGATGGAATTTAGAACGTAGTGGCGAAATTACGGCGCTATTTATCCAATTCAATTAACTCTAAATTAATTTGAGTTTTGCCATTGTGCACACACATAGATCGACGGGCAATGCCAATTACACTGTACACTTTGGTGTTAAGTGAATGTGAGCTTAACGCGCAATTAAAATCTATACCCTGTACTAAATGAGCAAAGACATATCATTGAAAACGGATATACCCTATTTTGTAAATCCCAAAGACCGCAGTACCCTAATTGTAAGCATACCCGCGAGAAATGGAACAGAGCAGGATGTATGTTATCAAAATGATCAGAAATGGTAGACCTAGAATTGAAATCTTGAGAGATTTTCAAAACTTGGTCCACATCGATTTGTTTTGCGAAATTTTTCTATTCAATACACGAACTGACTATACTGTAATAAAGTATGCCAACAGCACGTCTACGATTTATAATGTGTTTTTTACTATACCAAACCAGGATCGGGAAGGACCTCTCCGAGCCGTTCGATACCAAGTGGTGTTTCAGAGAAGGCGGGTCTCTGTCGTGTGATTTTTTCAATCTGCTTCTATAGAAAATAATTCTAGTTGCTGATTTGAATAAAGAAGGTACAATATTCTATAAGAGTTACAGCTGCTGGCGTACGCAGATAATATTTGTATCATTGGCTTCAACAAATGCACCGTTAGTTCTGATTTATCTAAACAGGAAGAAGAACGTATGTGTCTAGCTGGGGACGAAGAGAAGACGATATACATATCTCCTGTCATTAAACAAATAGTCATCGTAACACAACCGCTACCAGATCCAATCGGTACCGGAAAATCGCAAGATTCTATACATTTTTTATTCATATTCAACAGTACAATAATTACTTTCAAATGATGTTATTTGGCGTGTCAAAAGTTATTCAAGAAAATTTGATGCCTAGTTTAAGGATAAAGAGTTAAATTTTTCACCTGGTTGAAAGCCAATAATAATTAATGTGAATCAACAGGGTATTGAAGTTGATAATCGTTGTTTTTTTTGTATTCGGTGTTACTCTATTCAAGGCACACATAAATGCCAAACCATAAAATTAATAAAATTCATCGGCATATACATGAACAAAAGTAATGACTGGCTATATTCGGAGTTGTTGCGAAAATTCAAACGATGAGATCACATGTCAAACGTATTGCGCCTATCGACGACATTGACTAGTTTCATTCGAATATGTTATACCTCGAATGAACAGTTAGATAATGTAAACAACGGAAACAAGGTTCCAAGTTACCAATAGGACGTCTTTACGACAAATACAAAGAAACCTGGCAACGTTTGGAATTCTGGAGAATGATAATCGTTGGAACCAGAAATAAAATGTGTCTGCGTTATTGAAATTAGAGAACGATAGAACGGACGGAACACGAAAACGTTTTTAACATTATTTTTTTTGCAACGATTTGATAGCAAAATGAGTGCTATCGAACAGCTCAATCCACATTAAAGTTAACGTTGAATATGTAAATAAATGAAATATCAACTTGCAATCTTTCGAGAAACTCTGCGATGGCCAAAGTGTTGCATCAGAGCAAAAAAAATAGTTTAGGATGAGTGCACGATGACACAAATAAAATCTTTGGAAGCATTGAACAGAATATTGCAAGATTTTCGGAAGAATCAAACCCGGTTCGGAGATACAATAAATGAGTTTTGTTATTAAAAATATTGCAAAAGAATTCAATTTGCATTACTCGATGAAAATGTGAACGGATTATAATTATTTTAGGTGTGATATTAAATTATCTTATAGGTGGTAGACTGGATATATTCAATTGGATATCTTATATCATATATTGACCGATATACGAGTATGCGAGATAAAGTTAACCGTAAGTTGAAAATCTTTATATTAAGTATTCGGTTTAAGATGGTCGAGCAGATCCTGAGATTGGGCTTTCACATTAAGATGGCGATGCCACGTCCGGCTTCTATCAATCTCTTTCATGCCGTCATTATTCATTTATTAAGTGAGTTATCGTACATTTTGTATTTTCCTATATACACCTTGTCAAGAAAGTATCAGAAATTCTTCATGTCCCCCTCTCATCTCCCGCTTATATGGAAGACAGGTAATTTTTTTTCCTAGGTTGGTACAACTGTCCCTAAATTATGATGCCAAAAATCGATCTGTGAACCAGTGTGTTTAATGCAGCTGTTTATGTCAGTCGACCTCAGCTCTCGCGTTGAATTTGTTTTGATGTCTTCATTAACTCAAAACGGTTTCCCCGGAGCGGTTCTTTGAGTTACAAGAATAGCCGAAAATATTGTAGTTATATATATTTTCTTATTATTAGCAAAAAATCAATGGCTTAATGACTAGATCTCAAAGAAGACTTTATACTAGTTTTAGAAACATCTCTTTATTTTTAATGTTTTAAGGGATCAGTCCGAAAAAACACTGATTTTCGCGATTTCTTTAATGTTGATATTAACTTATCAGTCCGATTTTATTTTATAAATAAATACATTTAAGACGAATACAAAATGCTTTTTTATGTTTATTTATTGGGTGTATAATAGTTAAATAAATTATTGAAATGACACTTAAAAAAAGGTTCAGTACGTTGCTCACGAGTGCGGCCGCAATTTTGCTCCAAAACAAAAATTTCAAAATGATTATTAATCTGTAGGAAAGTCGATATTGCGCTATGCAAACTTTTTTGTTTTTTTTTTGAAATTTGAGAAAATGGCGGCGGTTTGAACAAAAAGAATCAATTTTGGTCTATTTTTTGACAGAAAAAAATAGGAAGATTTCAAAAAAAATAAAAGCTTCCATAGCGCGATAGCAAATGACGTTAAAAATGATATCTCCAAATTGGAACTAGATATCTTCAAAACTCTTCCTTTAAGAGTGGAAACCGTTTTGAAAAACACCATTCTGAGAAAAAGGCGTTTAAAGATTGGAGTCGCTATGTTCCCCACTCTGTTCCCTTTCTACAACAAACGCTGTAGCGACCGTAGTAATTTGAATTTCGGTTTCAAAATTTGATAGAATATTTACTATAGTGTATACTTTCCGATAAGGCAACAAAAAAATATCGATTTCTCGAAAATTTCACACTGAGACGATTCCTTAAGAAATAAAACTGAATTTTTGAACGTAAAATTTATTAAAGAACTCTTGATTATAATAACAAAAAACAAATTATTGGAGGATGGAGTCATATGTAGAAGTTCACGCAAGTGAGGAAAGTTCTCTGATCGCCATTCACTTGGGAGTGGCCAGAAACGATTCTTTTACACATGGCTCAAGCAGCTCACTACTTCCGGTCTTTGACCAAGTATCCTCTGGGTAGCCTAAGAACATCCGTTCGAAGGCGAGTTAATGTGAGAAGGCGAAACATTCCCTACATAGGGTTGTGCGCTGGGCTTGGGACCCGCCACGTAAAAAACAATACCAATGAAAAAGTTGAAACAGCCTCGGATGAGAGACCCCCCTTTTGATGACGACCATGGCAAACGGAATAAGGACTACGATTTGAGGGCATGCACCTGGAATGTCCGAACCCTTAATTGGGAAGGTGCCGCTGCCCAGCTGGTTGATGTCCTCGCAAAAACAAAGGCTGACATCACCGCCGTCCAAGAAATGCGATGGACGGGACAAGGACAGAGACGAGTAGGTCCTTGTGACATTTACTACAGTGGCCATATAAAGGAGCGCAAGTTTGGTGTTGGATTCGTGGTGGGAGAGAGACTCCGTCGCCGAGTACTATCATTCACTCCGGTGAATGAACGTCTAGCCACAATCCGCATCAAAGCGAGGTTCTTCAACATATCGCTGATTTGCGCCCACGCCCCGACGGAAGAGAAGGACGATGTGACCAAAGATGCCTTCTATGAGCGCTTGGAGCGCGCTTATGAGGGCTGCCCCCGCCACGATGTCAAAATCGTGCTTGGCGACTTTAACGCCAGGGTGGGCAAAGAAGGTATATTTGGCAATATGGTCGGTAAATTCAGCCTCCACGAGGAAACATCCCCAAATGGGTTGAGGCTGATCGACTTCGCCGGGGCCCGAAATATGGTTATCTGTAGTACTAGATTCCAGCATAAGAAAATACATCAAGCTACCTGGCTGTCTCCGGATCGAAAAACTACCAACCAGATCGATCATGTTGTGATAGACAGAAGACACGTCTCCAGTGTTTTAGATGTGCGTGCGCTCCGAGGTTCTAACATCGACTCGGACCACTATCTTGTTGCAGCTAAGATTCGCAATCGCCTCTGTGCAGCAAAAAACGCACGCCAACAAACACAAGGAAGGTTCGACGTCGAGAAGCTGCAATCACAACAGACAGCCGAACGATTTTCTACTCGGTTTGCACTCCTGCTCTCTGAGAACACTAGTCAACAACTCGGTATAAGGGAACTGTGGGACGGCATTTCAAATTCCTTACGTACATACAGCTGCAACCGAGACCATTGGTTTTCGGAAAGAGCAAAAGAACAGCTGGTACGACGAGGAGTGCCGTGTCGCAGCGGAGAGAAAACAGGCTGCCTACCTCGCAACGTTACGATCGACCACTACACGTGCGGGATGGGATAGATACCGAGAATTGAAGAGGGAAGCGAGACGCATTTGCAGATAGAAAAAGAAAGAGGCCAAAATGCGTGAGTACGAAGAGCTTGATAAGCTGGCCGACAGGGGTAATGCTCGAAAATTCTACGGAAAAATGCGGCGGCTTACAGAAGGTTTCAAGACCGGAGCATACCCCCCAAGGTGATCTAGTCACTGATGCCCAGAGCATAGTTAAATTATAGAGGGAACACTTCTCCAGCCTGCTGAATGGCAGTGAACGCACAACACCAGGAGAAGGCGAACCCGATTCCCCAATCGATGACGATGGAGCAGACGTTCCATTACCCGACCATGAAGAAGTTCGAATAGCAATTGCCCGCCTGAAGAACAACAAAGCGGCAGGGGCCGACGAATTGCCGGCCGAGCTATTCAAACACGGCGGCGAAGAACTAACAGGGAGCATGCATCAGCTTCTTTGTAAAATATGGTCGGACGAGAGCATGCCCAACGATTAGAATTTAAGTGTGCTATGCCCAATCCATAAAAAAGGAGACCCCACAATCTGCGCCAACTACCGTGGGATTAGCCTCCTCAACATCGCATATAAGGTTCTATCGAGCGTATTGTGTGAAAGATTAAAGCCCACCGTCAACAAACTGATTGGACCTTATCAGTGTGGCTTCAGACCTGGAAAATCAACAACCGACCAGACATTCACCATGCGCCAAATCTTGGAAAAGACCCGTGAAAGGAGAATCGACACACACCACCTCTTCGTCCATTTCAAAGCTGCTTTCGACAGCACGAAAAGGAGCTGCCTTTATGCCGCGATGTCTGAATTTGGTATCCCCGCAAAACTAATACGGCTGTGTAAACTGACGTTGAACAACATGAAAAGCTCCGTCAGGATCGGGAAGGACCTCTCCGAGCCGTTCGATACCAAACGAGTCGTGCGACTTCTTCAACCTACTCCTGGAGAAAATAGTTCGAGCTGCAGGACTAAACAGAGAAGGTACCATCTTCTATAAGAGTGTACAGCTGCTGGCGTGTGCCGACGATTTTGATATCATCGGCCTCAACACCCGCGCCGTTAGTTCTGCTTTCTCTAGGCTGGACAACGAAGCACAGAAAATGGGTCTGGTAGTGAACGAGGGCAAAACGAAATATCTCCTGTCATCAAACAAACAGTCGTCGCACTCGCGACTTGGCTCTCACGTCACTGTTGACAGTCATAACTTTGAAATTGTAGATAATTTCGTGTATTTAGGAACCAGCATTAACACCACTAATAAGGTCAGCCTGGAAATCCAACGCAGGATTCCTCTTGCCAACAGGTGCTACTTCGGACTGAGTAGGCAATTGAAAAGTAAATTCATCTCTCGACGAACAAAAACCAAACTCTATAAGTCGCTCATAATTCCCGTCCTGCTATATGGTGCAGAGGCTTGGGCGATGACAGCAACCGATGAGTCGACGTTGCGAGAGAAAAATTCTACGAAAGATTTATGGTCCTTTGCGCATTGGCCACGGCGAATATCGCACCTCCACTCCGTTGGAAGGACCAAGTGGAGAAGGACCTGGCTTCGCTTGGAATATCCAATTGGCGCCACGCAGCGAAAAGGAGAAACGACTGGCGCGCTGTTGTTAACTCGGCTATAATCGCGTAAGCGGTGTCTACGCCAATTAAGAAGAAGAAGAAACAAATTATTCTTTTACAGATTTATATTATTTCATTTGTTTTCAAAATGTTTGATGTTGAAATCATCGATATTTCCACTGTGGATGATTTTGCAGACCTACTTATTTCATAAAACTTTAAGGGGCTATACCAGTGTAACCCATGGAAAAATTAGTTGATTTTTGTGAATTTGTTTAAAAGAAAGTAATCGACTGAATGTTTCGAAGTTCTTTGGACATGAAGCTATATTTTAATATTTTTTTTTATAAATATGTTGAAAAATAACGGAGTTATGTGCTGTCATCGGAGGTGCCAAAAAAAGTGCCCCAACTGCTGACATGATTCCGGAATGAGTAGTTACAATAAAAGAATTCAAAAAGGTTATTAAGGTTGAAGGTATTTCCTATAAAATGGCCAACGATTTTTGAAAAATATCAAAAATTAACAAAATAGCGTAGTTCTGAAAAAAGGTCGTTTTTTTATGCTAAATCGACAATTTTCAACCAATCCAAAAGATCGTAGGTCATTTTATAGTTAGTAAATGTATTCAACAATACTCAGTTTTAATTTGAAGTCGATCGGCCAATTTCTCGTTGAGTTATGATGTCAGCAATTTTGAAAAATGTCGTTTCGAGAAAAACGCGTTTAAAGTTTCACTTATATAAATATACTAGAGGACCCGTCCACGCTTTACTGTGGGTGACCCATAAGTAATACTACTACTACCATCTATGGATTATAAAAGCATTTCGTGTGTTAATAAAGCTTTGCTTTTTAGGGAAAATACTGTTAAATTTGAGCTCTGCATCAGGGAAATCTAACGTTGAAAAGATATTTTCTAAGTTGGAAAGAACTCAAAGAGCACCGAGAACAATGAAGGCAGTGGACGCCCTAAAGACGCTAAAGCTTTGTGCAAAGTAGATGCCCCGTAAGTTCATAATCTAACAAAAACAACGAATTGCTGACTCTGGGGAGTGTTTGAGTGCTCTTTAATCAATTATAATCAATTGCACTGTGTATTTGGTTGCAGTTCTATTCTACTATTCCAAATATTTAGCAATTGTATTATTGGTTAGGAGGGATCAGTTTGAAATAGTACGCATATACTTCACCGTTTTCGTTTAAATATTCCCCGCTAAAGAGCTCCGACAATAAACGCGTCCGATCGCTGCTAAATTCAAAGTGCTATGGGAGAACCACGGCTTCCGACGCGCTATTTATACGCATTATACAAGTATGTCGTAAAAATTAATTGACAAAAAATGTTTTTATGGAATATTCATAAGACATAGACATATACCACCGTAGAGTTTTCTGTAGATCTTTTCAATGTGTACAATACTTAGTGCAACGAGGGCTAAAAAAATTTAATTAGTTACATCATTAGAAAACTCAAAAATAACAGTATTTCTCCACTATTTAATGGATGTTATTATACATATAAATCTTTCTCTTCAATCACCCTATCTATTAAAAAAAATCGCATCAACCATATTAAGCCTAGGATGAGAAGTTAACTTTCATAATTGGGTTGAAATATTTTTTAACTTAACCAATCTAATCGCCTATTAAATGGAAAAGAGATAAGAGAATAGGAAACGGGGCGTATTTGGGTATATGGAGGCTAGAACACGTTGTTGACCAATCTAAGCTAGATTATTGTCAAGAAAAATAACCCTTAATTTTAATAAAACTTCTCATATTAGACGATTATACGCTATGAGTTCAATGTGGGGTACTGAACATTGTTTTTAATAAAATATGGCACTCAATATTTCAGTAAAAACTACTGCAAATTAATCAAATTATCGGACAATCTTCATTATGACTCTGCGAGTGATTTTGTATAGTTTGGTGGCGATCGGAATTTTTTTTAATGTTAGTGGCAGTGACATTTTTTACTGCTTTGTTTTTATAACACATTGTTTTTGATACGTGTGTCGTCTATATTTATGTCATTTAATTAAACACATTGAATTACAATGAATAATATTGCAGTATATGAAGCATATTAAAGTAGTTAACTAAGCATATTAAAGATTTTAAAGTAATAAAAGTGCTGTGGTTGTATGTGTATACTGATTCCATTTCATTTGACTGTCACTACGGAAAATTGTATTATTCTTTATTTATCTTCTTTTGCAGAATCGTTGTAATTAATAAAAATCAGCTTCTCGTAGAAAAACTTCCTATTCCAAAAACGCGTCAAAGTCACGGCATCAATAATGGATTTAAAGTGCAAGGTCAAATTTACCACTGAATTGGATCATTGTTTTCAGTTTTCGATGAGGATGCCATATTCCTACATACATATTTGAATATATTACACTCAACGATGATACAGAAGCTGATAGGTGTTGCGCAATCAGTACTGAAGTTAAACGAGAAACCGTTTTGAGTCTTCAAGCGATCTTCCATGAACGCAATAGCCTCATCTGCTCATTCAAAACAGCTCTAGACCAGATGCTGGAAGATGATTATTAAGTCGTGATAAGATAAAATGAAGCACCATCACAAATGAAGAGTCAATAAAAAAGTCTCTTGCCTGAACTTTTACGATATTTATTATGATTCGGAAAAATTAATTGAATCATTTGTTGCAATGCCGTGAATGTCTGTTATTTTTTCGGTTGAATAAACGAAAGCTACTATATAATAATATATATTCCTAATATATTCCTTTTCGTGATGCGATTGCTAATGATGGAAATGCAGCAAATACTGCTCAAATGGGGAAATGGGGATGTCCTCCACATATGAACGAGTACGCTCAATATGCGCAAGTACGAAACTTATCATTGCTTACTCGTGCAATTCAAAATGGAAAGACATCATTGACTTGTTAGACCGCGGGCAGAACTCAACACACAGACATGATCTCATCGCGCGAGTATTGAAGCAAAAATTGACGAGGCTATTAGATGTAATCACCAAAAATCATATGTTGCATGTATTCGGATCTATTAATATCAATGAAATGGTACAAAATGAATTGAATATTTGTGTAACGTCTTTCCTTCAAATTCATTTCAGTTGCTCGCGTAGTAACGCGCGCAGGGTGCAGTTAGTATTTTATATAAAGTCATCATTCATTCGGTTTAAGGGGCAGGTATATATGTACCTGACGGAATGCAGATATTTTTAGACGCGATAGGCACATTTCAATTAGATGATTACTAGATTTTTTTGGTATTATAAATGACCATTATATAAAAAGTTATTATAAGTAAAATTTCTCGCAGGGCGTATTTGCTTTCGCAGCGTATTCATCCTGGGATATTACTTCACTGTTGTATATGTGTGAAGTTGGCTTGTACAATTACGCTATGTATAAAGTGCCAATCCCTTATTTAAATGTTTACATGTAGCAACCCAATATCTATTGTTGCAGCGGCATTAATTTTTAATTGGGTGAAATGGTTTTCCGATTGGTCGCGTGCACAGTAGGAGATGAATTGTTTGCGGTATATAATTTAATTAGTTTTGTATAATGATTTAGCATCTTTTGCAAAAAATGACATTTTTTTTCGGTTATATCATATAAATAATAATGCATTCAAGCAATTTATTAAAGCAAGTGGTTACTGTCATAGCTTGATAAGTTAAAATTTCTGCCCTAGTTCAATGATATAACACAATGCAACTAGAAGTTTTATCTGGAGGATAATCAGGAATATTAAAAATGTGTTATGCCGGAAAATGGTAACATTTTGCTCTGTGTTGAGTTGGAGTGAAAAAATAGTCTACAGTCTAAAGAAATTTTATATATTGCTCTGTTAAATGGAAAGTTAAAGTCTTCTTAATTAAATTATTAAATAGATTCGCGAAATATTTAAATTCAAATTTAACCAAGTTCTTTGCATCGTTAAAGGAGGTTAGGGTTTCAAGGTAAAAAACGACTTCTTTTGTCAATTTATTTCTTAAATATGGCTTGAGTAATTTTATTCGAAACTTTGGTACATTATTGAGCACACTTTAGTAATAATACATAGTATTGAAATTAGAAAATAACTTCTGTATATGGGTTCATTACAAATTGAGAATTTTGGGCAAGGTATTAGCGTTCTTCTAATAGGTGTTTGTTGGGATATTCTTTATTCTTGTGAAAGTGCACTCGGTGCCATTATGTATGGAAGTCGATTTCTTCTGCATGTCCACCACGGCCATGTTTGACGCTGAACTCAATTTTCGACAGTTTTGAAGCATAAATCGGCCGATATTGCTGCAATTTCAAATTCGATATTATGGCATAGACCATAGACTTTACGTAGCCCCATAAGAAATAGTCTAACGTCGTCAAATCAGGTTTCAATAAATCAATCGCGACATCCGCTATGTGGCTTGTGGCGCCGTCATATCATCCAATTGTTATAAAACCCGCTATCATACTTGCATTTAATATACTTACATACTATACAAGGAGCATTTCAAAGTAAACAGGACTTTTTGAATCTAGCGCCCCCTGGTCTGCTATCTTTATCGATTTTTCAGTGAGAATTTCATGACATTTCATGGATTGGAAGTGAAGTTATTGCGTTTTAAGTGTCAGTATGTTTGTGTTATCGGTGTGAAAATGAGCTTCGAACAAAGAGCCAACATAAATTTTGTTTTAAAATTTGTAAAACTTTTACCGAAACCTTTTAATTGATAAAACAAGTTTATGGCGATGATTGCATATCCCGTAGCAGAGTTCAAAAGTGGTACCAACGTTTTCAAAGTGGTCGTGAGGACATAAATGGCGATCAACATGTGGGCCAATAAAAATGCGTGATCAGCGGAAAATCCATCAAAACTGTGCGTGAATTCATAAAAAATCAGCCGAAATCTTCATTGAGATTCATGTTAATGAAGTTGAATATCTCCAAAACATCGATTTATCGCTTTTTGACCGAACATTTGGGCTTACGAAAGGTGTGGTGGCACGGTTTGTTCCGCACAAATTGACTGACGACCAAAAATTCGAACCACAATTATTTGACCATTAACCACTCACCGTATTCACCTGATATGGCACCGTGCGACTTCTTCCTTTTCGGAAAAATGTATTTGCCCATGAAAGGAAAGCGTTATGCAGACGTAAAGATCATTCAACAGGCTTGCATCGGCATATTGGTAGCCATACCGGCCAATGAGCTAAAACCCTCCTTCGAAATGCTTTTGGACCGTGAAAAAAGCTGTATTGAAACCGAAGGAGACTATTTTGAATAAAATAAATTGATATTGCTAAAAAAAATCATTTGTTCTGTTTATTTTGGAGTGCAGAAATCAATAAAACCAGGGAAATATGTACCTTAAATATGTACCAGGGAAATATGTACCTTAAAGCTTAAAACATTATCCTAAGAATCGGAATACAAGCTATTTTATATGTATGCACATATACTATGTATAATATAACTCATACACTGACCGGTATATTCGGTATAAGATTTGTTAGAAAAACGAAAATCATTACATGCAGTGTATAGGAATTGGGGTAGTTTCGACCCGATTTTATAAATTGACACATACAAAAAAATTTAACGTATTTCACATAAAATCACCAATCATATGGAGTAAAGTCCGAGATAGGGATTTCAAACGAAGCCAGGTCCTTTTCCACCTGGTGTTTCTAACTGAGTGCAAGTCTTCCTCTCCCTCTGCGGGTACTGCTTCGCATACTTTCAGAGCTGGAGTGTTTTCGTCCATCCGGACGACACGACCTAGCCAGCGTAGCCGCTGTCTTTTAATTCGCTGAACTATATCAATGTCTCATACAGCTCATCGTTCCATCGAATGCGATGTTCGCCGTCTCCAATATGCAAAGGACCATAAATCTTTCGCAGAACCTTTCTCTCGAAATCTCGTAACGTCGACTCTTCAGATGTCGTCCATATCTCTGCACCATAAGCAGGACGAGAATAATGAGTGACTTATAGAGTTTAGGTTTTGTTCGTCGAGAGAGAATCTTACTCCTCAACTGCCTACACAGTCCGAAGTTGCACCTGTTGGTAAGAGTTGTTCTGTATTGGATTTCGAGGCCGACATAGTTAATGCTGTTAATACTGGTTGCAAGAGTTTACGAAATTATCTGCGGCTTCGAAGTTATGACTGTAAACAGTGACCTAGTTGCGAGTACGACGACTGTTTGTTTGATGACAGAAGCTATTTTGTCCTGCCCTCGTTGACCGATATTTTCGGACAAAAGTTAACTATAGTTACTGAGGACCACCCGTACCTAGGGGCTTGAACAGTTTTGCTTGGATTTGGGCATTTTTTGGTGATTAGATGGCATACATTAATGGAATTATCAGTACGAAATTGTATTCCGGTATTACAATCACTTCTTCATTTTTGTTCTGGAAAGTAAAATAATAAAATGGAATTTAAAATTGCGTTATATGCGAAGTATACGTGGCTGAAGTTCGATTTTGCCCATGTTTTCACTGTGACATAAGAATATTAAAAGAATGCCACGTTCTAAATTTTATCGTAATCACCAAAAATCGGGCGGTCCCACTCCATCGTGCAATTTTCGCGCCGGCTCCCATATAACCCTCTCATATTATCTCGGAAATACATCGGGTGTATTTAATTATTGACTTATTAAGGTTTTAGTAGTTTTTAACAGTACCGTTATATGGGGTGTTTATAATATTTGCGTTAGGCAAATGTGATTGTTGCAGCTTTATTGGTTTAGGAGATATGTAAATTAAAAATTTTTTGCCCACAGATGCCACTTGCTACTGCGAGCCCCTGTGCGAAATCACAGATTTATATCTTAATTTACTTTACTTTTTACGGCACTTTATGAGTTTTCGATTAAAAGGGGTTTGTGGGCGTGGCAGTGGTCCGATTACGCCAATCGGTATTTTCGGTAAAATTTCAAATGAAAAATTCATTATTATACCCTGAACAGGGTATATGTATTAAGTTTGTCACGAAGTTTGTAACACCCAGAAGGAATCGTCGGAGACCCAATAAAGTATATATATAAATGGTCAGTATGTCGAGCTGAGTCGATTTAGCCAAGTCCGTCTGTCTGTCTGTCTGTCTGTCTGTCTGTCTGTCTGTCTGTCCGTCTGTCTGTATATATACGAACTAGTCTCTCAGTTTTTAAGATATCTTTTTGAAATTTTGCAAACGTCATTTTCTCTTCAAGAAGCTGCTCATTTGTCGGAACGGCCGATATCGGGCCACTATAACATATAGCTGCCATACAAACTGAACGATCGGAAACAAGTTCTTGTATGGAAAACTTTCACGTTTGACGAGATATATTAACAAAATTTGCTATATGTTATTTTCTAAGGCAACAATGTAATCTCCGAAGAAATTGTTCAGATCGGTTGACTATAGCATATAGCTGCCATACAAACTGAACGATCGGAAACAAGTTCTTGTATGGAAAACTTTCACGTTTGACAAGATATATTCACAAAATTTGGCATATGTTATTTTCTAAGGCAACAATGTAATCTCCGAAGAAATTGTTCAGATCGGTTTACTATAGCATAAAGCTGCCATACAAACTGAACGATCGGGAAAAAGTTATTGTATGGAAAAATTTTGCATTTGACAAGATTTATTCACGAAATTTGGTATATGTTATTTTTTAAGGCAACAATGTAATCTCTAAAAAACTAAGGCGGATTACTATAGCATATAGCTTCCATACAAGCTGAACACATAGTTACTAACAGAAATGCACCTGTGAAGGGTATTTAGCTGGAAGGTGCAACTGAAGTTAACGTTTTTTCTTGTTTTTGTATTTCTTTCATTGACAAATATTTTTATGAATAATTTTCAAAATTAAACCTGAAATACAAACCCTTGTATTCTTAAACCGGCAATCACGGTTTCGCCTTTATTTGTATATAATATTTTCACTTTATTGAATAGTTTACAATAAAAGTAATAGTATTAAATGTACAGCATCGCATGGACGCATGTACTATATACATATATAGTATGTATATTTCGTTTGTGTCGATTGTTGCTAATGAAGAAAGCTGTTTTTTGCTTAGACGCACTATGATGAACCGGTAAAACTCTGAGTTCAATTCCTTGGATTCTTACGCCGAAAATAACCTTTTCGCCTTTGTTTGTATGTAAATAATATTTCATGCATTAAAGACTACGCGTGGCTTAATAAACTACTAGACTTACATATTAAATTGTTAATATGTACACAAGGTTGTAGATAGAAAACCAGTGCTTGGAAGGATATAGGGTGAGTGCCTCAAGATATACCAATTTAATGATATTATATTTATTTTTTTTTTAGAAAAAAACAAGTTTATTGTTGATATTACATGTTCTCGTGTAAATGGTGCAAGAATTCCGGGCTCTGGAGGAATTGTTCCCGAACTCTTCCTCTCTCTCCTGCATTCTATATATTATAGACACAGCTACACGCGTACTTATACATCCTATGTCCGTCTCCTAGTTCTTAACTACCTTCCACCAATTTTCAGCCAAATCGGTTCAGACGTTCTTGAGTTATAAATGGTGTAACTAACAGGACTTTCTTTTATATATATCTATATATATCGGCTGATTGAGTGATAGTTGCATCTCGAATGCACTGCGGCTACTTTGCTAGATTTTGAGCGAATGACGAGCAGGCATATCAAACCAAACGCAACATGTAACATAAAAAATAGCGGAATAGCTGCAGTTTTGACTAAAAGTTAAACCATACGTTGAGATGGATGCATAATCACTCACAAATATTCTCCAATCCTCTCCAATAATTGCACGGAACAATGCGATAATTAAACGACATCGATGAAGTTTTCGGTGGTACTGTCTTATCACTGTCTGGGGATTGCCGAAAACCGATAACTATTGTTGTAATTATTCAAACAATCGTTTACATATATGGTAAAGTATTCAAACAATTTAATTGACCATACATATGTGCGAACAGTTGCAAACTGATAGACCCTCAGAAATAATACAATTGCT
The DNA here is from genome assembly GCF_024586455.1 of Bactrocera neohumeralis. NCBI lineage: Eukaryota > Metazoa > Arthropoda > Insecta > Diptera > Tephritidae > Bactrocera > Bactrocera neohumeralis. The sequence continues at coordinate 25,332,899 of NW_026089624.1, read as the reverse complement.
AGATAGTGGGAATGATAGAATCGAACTGCAACCAAATATGCAGTGCATTCTACTGCTTTACAATTTCTGTACTCCTGTTCACAAAAAAAACAAAAAAATATTAACTGAGTGTAGATTACTGAAAGTCAAAATGAATTGGTTGGAGCTTATTCATTATCGCCCAAAACTGTAGATATTGACGAAATTAATTCCAGATACAACAGTTGTTGTCAGGCTATACGATTTATTTTAAATCAACTATTGCTGCTGAAAATGAAAACGTAAGTTATTTAGATATACTATATATCACATAATATAAACGTTTGGTCATCTAAAAGTTTACAGTAAAATGATTTTAGCAAATTGACTGGAAAATTTAATGGAGAAATGGTGCTCTTGCCACGTTTTCCAATGAACCAGTTAGAATGTACTATAGGAATAGAGCTGAATTAAATTGAATTTGAAAATGTTAATAATTAAAAAATATAAAATTAGGAATGATCTACACTCTTTCATTATCTCTAGTGTTATTAACTAACAACTTGAATATTACTTATCAAAAATTTTCAAATTTACGAAAAATCTCAAATTTTAACTCCGGGTATTCTTACATCGGAAGTAACGTTTTTATTCAAAAATACAATTTTTCATAAACGAAAGATATCAGATTTAATGAAATTACTTGAATATGTTTCATAAACATCTTGTATGTACTTAAGCGTTGAATATGAATGCAATTGTTTTAGACTTTGTTCTAAACCTTATATCCCCAATATAACGATTTTCGATGTTATGGTTAATTTTATCCCCATTCACAGAATAACATATGTATATAGTATATTTATAATATCAATTTAGTTTTTTTGTTAGGATTCATCGAAGTAAACAGAAAGGCAGATATCAAAAAAATATGTTATATCTTTATTAATGTTAAATTATAAGTTATTCCTTTATAATTTTCTACTTCGCAATATTTTTTTAAGAATCAGCAGTAATTTGCCATAATAAAATGATCCTGTCAACCTTGCTACCTTTCGTCCATCACTTTTACATCCTAGTGGAACAGTTCTCTCTGCTTCTCACCATAATTATCTAAATTATCTAAAAATTTATCCAAAAAATTGCAAATATAATCTAACTTAATACTAAGATTTATTAATATAAAATTTTAAGGGTTGACAGCATATTTTGAACAATTTCTTCGCAATTTGGCGCATTATAGTAACCGAGGAAAATCTCGACTATCAACACTAAACTTTTCTAAACTACACTTTCCGGAGCAGTAACGACTTCGATAAAATCTGTATATTTCATAAATTGGCGAATTCGAGGACCAACAAAGAGTCCACCTTTCAGCTTTTAAATACTAAGTTCCTAAAATTTTAAAAATGTCACTAAATCCATATCCTTCCACGTCCAACGTTTAGGCATTCCTTACTTGATCACGTTTTACACATATTAAATAAATGAGTTCATTTGCGAAAATAACTTTGGTCTAGATGCTTCACTCTCTAATTGGTATACTGCACCAATATTTGTGTATTTGGCGACATCATTGCTTAGTCATTGAGTAATCCATGCAAATTACTCTTGAAACGAATGCGAAATTTTCATTGAGTAAAACAGGACATTGTAGATTGTAGTTCTAGATATCATTAGGCTTGATTTTTAGTAAAATTTGAAAACATTACTACTATACATAGGTCGGCGTTCTTTTTGCCATCCACAAATATTGGCGACCCAAAGCACATGCACGACATACGTGCTCAATTATGGACGGGCGGATTTGTTTGTTACATTCATTTGCAATGAAAAATGGCCATAGATTACGGAATTATTGAAACGCGATCAATCAGCAAGATCGTCACGTTGTCACAGCACGACTTTTCAAACAACAGCTACAATGTTTGATGGATTTTATCTTAAACCAATGTATGTATATATGGTGCTGTTAGATGCTGGATGTACTCTGTTGAGTGCAGTGGCGGATTAACGTATAAGCACTACAAGCACGTGCTTGGGGCCTCTGTTCTCCAGGGGCCTCCATCCTCTGCTGGCGTTTCATTTTATACCTACATTTTATCGAGATTCATCTACAATAAATACTTATGTCCGAAAGCACAAGGCGCGAGCAGTCCGGGAGTGGCCCTTCATACACCCCCGCAGGGCCCTGCGCCTGCCCCAAATTACATTGAAGTGAAAGGTATTAGTATGGCCACAACGAAATTGTGTACATGCAAAATGGACAACTGCGTTGTTTTGTGTACATGCCGGCCATTGTTATGTCACTGCCTTCTTACAAATGTTCATGTAGCAGGATTTAAGACGCCATTTTTAGCTCACTGTCGTGTCGCGCTCAATGTGTTCAGCACATCAGTCGCCGGCGCAATAAGTACCGACAGTCGGTAACCGACTACTACCTACCTACCGAGTATTGTATTATTTGATTTTATAACTTCACACGGAAATATTTCGGAAATTATGAGGTCTACGTCATTTTTTCAAAGAGTAATTATGGTTTTAGATAATATTTTCTATCGATTGGCCTAGGTTTCGATTGACCGGTACACAAAAAGAAATACATTTCATGTACTTCCAAGTTAAGATATGTTTGGCTTCATACAAGAAGGTTCGATGCCTTTTGCACTTTGTTTATTGCTTTGTAATAGCCTACACTGCCTACACATACGCAATAAAAGCCCCTATTATATATTTTTATACCCTGAACAGGGTACATTAAGTTTGTCACGAAGTTTGTAACACCCAGGAGGAAGCGTCGGATACCCTATAAAGTATATATATAAATGATCAGTATGTTGAGCTGAGTCGATTTAGCCATGTCCGTCTGTCTGTCTGTCCGTCCGTCCGTCTGGCTGTATATATACGAACTAGTCTCTCAGATATCGTTTTGAAATTTTGCAAAAGTCAATTTATCTTCAAGAAGCTGCTCATTTGTCGGAACGGCCGATATCGGACCACTACAACATATAGCTGCCATACAAACTGAACGATCGGAATCAAGTTCTTGTATGAAAAACTTTCATATTTGACAATGTATCTTCACAAAAATTGGCACAGGTTATTTTCTAAGATAATAATGTAATATACGAAGAAATTGTTTAGATCGGCTTATTATAGCATATAGCTGCCATACAAACTGAACGATCGGAATCAAGTTCTTGTATGGAAAACGTTTGCATTTGGCAAGATTTATTCACAAAAGTTGGCACAGGTTATTTTCTAAGATAATAATGTAATATACGAAGAAATTGTTTAGATCGGCTTATTATAGCATATAGGTGCCATACAAACTGAACGATCGGAATCAAGTTCTTGTATGGAAAACGTTTGCATTTGGCAAGATTTATTCACAAAAGTTGGCACAGGTTATTTTCTAAGATAATAATGTAATATACGAAGAAATTGTTTAGATCGGCTTATTATAGCATATACATAGCTGTCATACAAACTGAATAACCGGAATCAAGTTCTTGTATGGAAAACTTTGGTATCTTCACGAAATTTGACATGGATTACTGCTTAAGGTAATAATATAATCTCCGAAAAAATTGTTCAGATCGGATTACTATAACATATAGCTTCCATACAAACTGGACACATAGCTAAACCTGTGAAGGGTATATTGGCCTTGGTGCAGCCGAAGTTAACGTTTTTTCTTGTTTTAACTATAACTAATTTATTTCAGGTTCCAGAGGGCACCGTACGTATGTATGTATACAGAAGGTGATATTTGTTATTGGTACTAATCATCTACAGTGACTCACACGTCTAACCGGATGCATGCATTGCCAATGATGGCACCATCCAATCATAAAGTAAAAATCTTAAGAATGATACTTATGATACATCAAAATAAAGGAAAGATCTTCTATTTTATTTTTGGAAGCTTGAAAGTAATAAACAATTAACTCACAGCGTAAATCTTAAAGAAAAAACGCTCAACATACAAAATTAGTTCCACACAACTAACCGGATTTTTTAAAAAGATAATGATTACTAATATTTCGTAGCATATCCTTTTGCAGATAAAACTGCTTCTAGTCGCCTTGGTATAGAGGCGATAAGATTTTGACAAAATTCTGGTGGTATTGCGTTCTAAGCTTCCAGAATAGCCGTTTTGAGCCCAGAAATATTGGAATACTGCCTTTGGTACACTTTTCGACTGACTTCTTGTCATACGTGCTCAGATTCAGATTCAGCGTTCAGATCATGAGGGCAATTGTATATTGACCAAGTACGAGCAATCTTCGATTTGTGCTTCGGATCGTTGTCTTGGTTAAATATAAAATTGTCTTTAATTTTCAATGCGACACATGACTGCTTTAAAGTTTCCTTTAAAATGTCGAAATATTGGAAACGATCCATAATACCTTGCACAAAATGCAGGTTGCCCATTCCTTTAACCAATATATAGTACATCCCCAAACCATTACTGACCCACCACCGTGCTTAAGTGTTGCCCTAGTATGTTTTGGCAAGTAAGTTTCGTTGGGATGCCGCCATACAAAACTTCAGCCATCAGATCCCTGCAAGTTAAACTTGCTTTCGCCATTGTGCCATTAACCCTTTGCCAAAACTCATCAGACTTTTTTAAATGCAATTTCGCAAATTCTAGCCTTTTCTTTCTATTTTTTAGGATATGTACGGCTTTTTTACAACTGCTCTACCATGTAAACCGAAGCTTCTAAGTGTGCGGCGAATTGTTTTAGCTGAAACCTTACTCCCTTTTTCATTTTTTTTTTCAATATGTTTCTAACATTTTTCTCCGAGGAAAAGGAATTTTTGCAACAATTTTCAATATAAAGTTTTCTTCGGCTTGTCTTAGCTTCTTGCCTTGATCAGCTCTACTAATATTATTAATCCTATTTTCCTTCTCAAACTTTTTTATAATATGAAAGACAGTTGAAGTACTCCTTTTCACAATCTCCGAAATATCTTTATTGAATTTTCCTGCTTCCCGTAACTGAATAACTTCTTCCGAATTTCGGTACAAGTATAAGTACTCGGGGGCGTCATATTGTCGTGTAGCTTACTCACAAACTTACCGGTAACTACTAATATACAGAAAAGAATATTCAGTGTTTGTTCAAGTGGAATTCCACAACGATCAGAAGTACAGTTACTTGTAGAAGCTTACTTCTTGTAATTTTTCGGTTAGTTGTGTTGTGTACGAATTTTGTATGTTGAGAGTTGATTCTCTAAATTTTACGCAGTGAATAAATTTATTACTATTTTTAAGTTTTCAAAAATAGAATAGAAGATTTTTCCTTCAATTTGATGTATCATATGTATCATATTTAAGATGTTCACTTTATGAGGAGAGTGCCATCATTGGCAATGCACGCATCCGGTTAGACGTGTGAGTCACTGTATATTAAAAATTAAATGCCATCATCTCAGTGGCGCACAAAAACGCAGAGCTGAAGAAGAAAAAAACAGATGCACTCTCAAAAATTAACTCTTTTTTTCCAACCAATCAATTAGAGTCTGGTTAAGATAATACAGTGAAACTTCGATAAGTCGTAACCTCGATAAGCGAAAAATCTTGATATTTCATAGTATTTCTTCGGTCCCTAGAAAAATTCGCGAAAAATGCATGTATTTCGGTCCCTTTGATAACTCGTATTTTTCTTGAGACAAAAATTGAAAAATGTGTATCAAAAGCCTCTACAACTCGTAATTTTTTTCACAAAAAACCGTACGTGACGAAAACATAGTACGTTTTTTAACCGTTATTATTTTACAGTTACGCTTATTCATAAGTTTTGTTGACGCCGCCCCCGCCCAATTTCCTTTGCCACGTCTGTATCGGCAGAGCAATCATTTCTTTTCTTCTTTTTCGAAGTTTCAATTCGCGCGCAACTAAACACTAATTAAAAAAGTTGCGCGCGCTCTCCTTTTGCGACAATCTAGCGATGCAGACGTGGTAAGTGTTTGCCCAATTATATTATAATTAAATACATATATTTATTATATGAAACCCTTTGTTTTATTTAATATTTCTGTGGAATAAATTGCGCCATCCGTTTCCCCTCGGCAAACCACAACTACGGAACGAGCGAGCACCGTGCTCCACCACCCGAATTATCAAGTTTTGTTTTGTTTTCTACAACTAGCGTAGATTAGTATCAATTAGGACGCAAGATGTCAAGTTCTCGTAAGTGCAAAATATTGCCAATTAAAAAAAAAAAAGAAATTATTCTTGCCGTAAAAAATGGTGAAAAACAAGTAGAAATTGCGAAATGGTTCGGTATTGCGCCATCTACTATCACATCAATTTTGAAAAAAAGTGATCTGTTTTTGGGTTTGCCCTCAAACACCAAACGTAAGCGCCAAAAAATACCAGAATACCCGGAATTAGAAAAGAGAGTACTCACTTGGTTTTTGCAATGCCGAGAATCTAATACTATTCCAGTTGGAGGACTTTTACTAAAAGAAAAAGCAAAGGTGTATGCCGCAAAATTGGGCTTAACACAATTCAACGCAAGTAATGGCTGGTTGGACAATTTCAAGAAGAGAAATAATGAAAGTTTCAAAAAAGTTTGCGGTGAAAGCGCGGCCGTTGATGATGAAGTGTGCGTTCAATGGAGAGAAAACATTCAAAAGTTAATAGAGAATTATGAGCCCAAGAATATTTTCAACGCGGATGAAACGGGTCTTTTTTATAAGTGTCTTCCTGATCGCACTTTGTCTTTAAAAGGCCAAAGTTGTCATGGTGTCAAATTGAGCAAGGATCGTCTTACTCTGTTGCTTGCTGCAAATATGGATGGGTCAGAAAAATTTAAACCATTAAAATGATTGGTAAATCCATGAAACCCAGATGCTTTAAAAACATCAAGACGTTCCCTATGCTTTATCGTGCAAATTCAAAGTCATGGATGACACGTAATTTATTTCTTGAATGGCTACAATTGGTGAACCAACAAATGATAAAACAAAATAGAAAGATTTTATTGTTTATTGATAATTGCACCGCCCACACTGCAATGGAACCTTTGAGCAATGTGCAGACTGAATTTCTCCCACCTAACACCACTTCAGTTTTGCAACCACTCGACAAAGGCATAATCAGAAGTTTCAAAACATTGTACCGTAAAGAAGTTGTTGTTAAACTGCTTGAAAGCATCGAGGAAAAAAAGGATTATTCCATTTCGATTTATGATGCAATGAATATTGCTCATAAAGCCTGGACAAATATCTGTAAATCGACTATTAAAAACTGTTTTCGAGCTTGCGGTTTTGTTAAGGATCAAAATGTAGTCGTAATCAGCGAAGATGTACTTCACATAGCAGAGTGGGCTCGTGTTCCACCAAATGCAGAAAAAAAATTTAAATATGTATGTACAATCATTTCTTGTTTTTTATGGAAAATTGAAAAAATAAATAAAAAACCTCTATAATTCGTATATTCTGTATGTTGCCTCTATAAGTTGTATAACTTGATAACTTGAAAAACTCCATAACTCGTATTTAAATTGTGGTCCCTTGCAAATACGAGTTATCGAAGTTTCACTGTAATGTATGTCAAGAATCTCAATCTTTATCATCTGCTAGAACACAAATTGATAAAAACAGTGCTACAGACGATGAAATAAATAGCGAAATTAAAACACCTGTTCCTGTTCCCGATAAATCTGAACCTGTTATTGCTGCGATTCCTGAAATTTCAAAAATTTAACTCGTAAATTCCAATAAAAAGACAGATGCTGGGCTGTGGACGGAATTTTCTGAGGCAGATATTTGCTTTTTCCAGAAAATTGTCAGCACCATCAGGGCCCATTTTATGAATCGCGCCGTACATATACTAGTGGTAAAAGTGCCAGTTTTTGCACACCACGACTATTTTTCGGTAAAAAAGCCAACGGTGACACATATAAACGGGAATGGTTACTGTATTCAAAAACAAAAGGATCTTTGTATTGCTTTGTTTGCAAGTTGTTTGGTAACAAACCCATCGCCACAGCGCCGAGCCAATTTGCAGCTGACGGATTTAGTGATTGGCACGACGTAATTGCAATTGAGCACCATGAAAATAGTTCAGCTCATAAGGACTTTTTGCTAACTTATATGAGTCGAAAACAAGGTCTAGGGATCACCAAAAATCTAGAGGCACAAATGAAAGAAGAAAGAAAATATTGGCAAAATGTATTGCAGCGAGTTATTGCAGTTATACAAACGCTTGCAGAACGTGGTTTGGCCTTTAGGGGATATGATGAATTTTTTGGATCTATCTTGAAGTTGTGGCTCAATTTGATCCATTTTTAGCAAGCCATATTGCAAGATATGGAAATAAAGGGAAAGGCAACCCATCATATCTATCGAAAACAGTATGCGACGAACTTATCGATTTAATGACTGATAAAGTTCACAAAGTGATTGTCGAAGAAATACAATCAGCCTCTCAGTGGACCCCACACCTGACCTATCACTTACGGATCAAGTAAGTATTATTTTGAGATACGTATCGCCGGCTGATGGTATGCCCGTGGAACGATTTCCGACGTTTCTAAATTTAAAAAGTCATACCGGAGAAGAGATGGCAAATATAGTACTCAGTTATCTAAAGGGTTGCAAAATAGATATTGCAAAGTTCAGAGGACAATCATATGACAATGCTGCTAATATGTCAGAATATTACAAAGGGATGCAAAAAAAATTTTAGAGCATAATAAATATGCTGTATTTATACCATGCGCTGCACATACTCTAAACTTGATTGGTCGTAATGCTGTTGATTGATTTTTTTTCAATTGTCCAGTTGTTATACAATTTTTTATCGGCTTCTACTCATCGTTGGGCAGTTTTAAAAGAATTAATAGGCAACGATAGCGTTCTGAAGTCGCTGTCGGACACTCGTTGGGAAGCTCACGCTGTAACTACGAGTGCAATATTACAATCCTATCCGAAAATTTTAGATGCTTTAGATGAAATTGCTGAGGACACAAACCAAAAATGTGAGACCAGGCTAGAATCACAAAATATTTCAAACAAAATGCAATATTTTGAGTTTATATTTATGCTCACTTTGTGGAATGATATTCTACAAGTTTTTCATCGCACCAGTAAAGGATTCCAAGAAGAAGGATTAGATCTTAAAACGTGTTCCAATTTGTATTATTCTTTATCGGGTCACCTCGTTGAAATGAGGAATCAATTTGAAAAATTTGAAGGCGAGGCAAGAAAAATGTTTCCTAATGGGGAATATAAGAAAACTCGAAACGAATTAGGAAGAAAAAAGTAAATGATGGAAATGCAGAGGAACTTGATTTGAATCCTAGAGACAAATTCCGCATTGATACTTTCAATGTAATAATTGACACACTTAATGCTCAAATTCAAAGAAGAGGTGATGTATACCACGAAGTTTCACAAAAGTTTTCATTTCTTGCGGATCTAAATAAGTCATGTTCAGAATAAGAAAAAGATATCCAATTGCTCTTAGAATCTTACCCAGAAGACTTCAATACTTCACGGCGAATTTAATCATTTTCGCAAATAAGTTCGAATAAAATATGAATTTTCAGAAACAAAGGTCACCCATTCCGATCTATAGGAAATTATTATTAAAAATAAAGTAAAGTACGTTTTCCCAAATATAGAAATGGCGTTTAGAATCTTTCACAGCTTAATGATTACTAACTGCTCTGCTGAACGATCCTTCTCACAAATAAAAAGATTAAAAAACCCGCAAAAAACAAAAATCCGTCCAGTCAAGCTTAATTCTTTAGCATTAATGTGTATTGAGGCAGATATACTTCGTCAGATAAATTTCGACGATGTAATTTCGGAGTTTGCTTTGATTAAGGCAAGGGAAAAAATGTTTTAAGTTTTAAATTATACCTACTACACTTTCTATTTTGATGTACTTTCATTTTATACTTTCTACCTTCCATTCCATTCCTTCTATTTCGATTTAAGCAATAGAGGACCTACACAGGCTCTGTGCTTCGGGCCTCGGATACTCTTAATCCGCCACTGCACACATTCTTCTCTGGATGGAAGATGGTGGTTACACCAGATAAAATTGATGAAATCATTTCTGAGGAAATTCCTGATCCAAACATAGATCCAGAATTATACGAAGTGGTGAAAACCAGTATTGTTCACGGACCTTGCGGACATCACAATCCCACTTCGGTTTGTATGTCTGACAATAAATGCAAGAAACACTATCCACGTGCTTTTCTTTCGAAACGAAAATGAAGCATTTTGTAAGATATTTACTTTTGCAATTTATGAACGTTTTCCGACTGTTGGGGATCTCGCAATTCATTTGGAGAAGGCCAAAGAATGTATTTCAGAGCAGACAGTACGGGACAGCCAGCGGAAACACCGCCAACAACAAAATTGACATTGATGAGTTTTTTCTCAACTTGCGTCAGTGATCCGTTTGCGAGAACATTGCTCTATCGCCTTGAAATTTTACGTGGAATACATCGGCGAAGAAATGTTACGCAAAAACAAGGCCAAGCAGTAGATGAACATCCAGGTGTGTTCTCAACTAATGCATTAGGAATAATTTATACAATCCACCCGAAAAATTACGATTGCTTATACCAAATTCGGGGGCGTTTGCGATCATTGAAATCGATCGTCTTCACATTGAAGACGAAGCCGTGAATTCTCCAGCGGAATGTTTATGTTTCTTCATGCGCCGAAACTGTGTAATGGAACCCGACTGATTGTGACGCAGCTATTGAATGCAAGGGAGCAGAATGCTTGATTCTACGAATTGAGTTCCAACGATTTGGCATTTTTGTTCAAACGTATTTAGTTTCCGGGGAAAATTGTATTTGCGATGACAATCAACAGGACACAAGGATAGTCGTTAGAAGTGTAGCATAAATCTGGAAATGCAATGTTTTCACTCGGCCAACTATACGTGGCGTGTCCACGAGTTGGAAAACCATCTTCTCTGTACATTTAGGCACCGCTGCGTTACATTGAAAAAATGTAGAAAAATCACAAATTAAATGATTTTCAACCCAATATAAATTCAACTTTCTTTTCATTTCAAAACACAAAATTTCACGCAGCACAACGCCAGCGGGGTCAGCTAGTTATATATATAGATATGCGCAGATCCTTAATAATGACTGGAAAATAAAATTTGTATTATTCACAAGACGATAGTTATCAAAATATTACAGTTGCAATTAACTTATGGTATACCAAATAAGAATATAAATAAAGTGAAGAAGTATTTCAGAGATAATTATGATATATAAATTTGATAAATGCAAAGAGGACCATATATTGCAGGTATGGAATATAATGAAAAAGACTGCTCAGAACAAAGATTTGGTTAATATATACATTTTTTGAGAAATTAAATTGCATAGTAACTATTTATTGTTGCATTTTTGAAGTTCATTAGTAATTTAACTTTGTTATAAAATAACTATTAGATTCCAAAGTAAAATATTCGCGTTTCAAAATGTATCGTTGTTCGTCGTTATTATTATGCCAAATTATTTGTCCTACCTGGTGTCAGTTCCGTTGGTTTTATACAAGTGTTATGATCTGAAGCCCATTTCTGTAAGCTTTTTTGCATATACAGTTTATAATAAATAAGTTACTAAATATAAAATTTTGACATTTCATGGCGCTCGTCACATGAGATATACATACATATACATGGGAAAAATTTCTAATGCACATTAATTTCAATTAAGTTAAGTATTTGGCATACAACGACACGCGACACTGATGGTTTTCACATAAGCATATAAGTATAATAAGTGTAACACGATGCGTCAACTTGTCAATGTTGACAATAAGTACCCCGCAATCACCAGACGATAAAAGTGCCGAACACTATAGTAAGAAAACTAACATTACATTTACCGTACTCGCACAGTAATCACACGTCGTTGCGCAATATTCCAAGGGTGAATATGAACTGCAGACTAGAAAGCGAAAAACATTGTCAACAAAACCTAATAGCGGCACTGGCATGAAAGTTATAACAGCGCGAGGAAAGTGGGTGGTGGCCAAAAAAGCGAATCGATAGGTGGTAGTAATAAGAACATCCCATCAACGAGGAATATTGTTCCTATTGGTAGTAAAATTTATTAACAGAGGACAGCTGTGCGCATAAGTTAAGAAAGGGATTAGCGTGTAAATTCATAAAGTTTTATCCGTCCTTCATCATCTTCACGTGGATGCTTAGGATACAAATGAGTGTATGCTCATATCTAAAGTAGTTTATCATTTTTTAAAGATTCTAACGCGAAAATTATATCTTCATTTTACAGAAAATTTGCCATTTAGAAAATGTTGCTTTCTTTAATATTCATTATGCAAGTATAGTATATTCTCGTGTATTTGAGGAAGAAAAATACTAAAAGTTAGAATAAGTAAGAAAAAGTTAAGTTGCAACGTATGAAATATTTTCAGTCGATTGCAATCGCTTTCAAGGTGGCAAAAAAAAGCTTTATTACAGTATGTGAATTATGTTCATAATATTATATGAATATGTCGAAAATTGACGACATCGGTCCTAAACTTCATTAAACCCAATGCCTTTTGTTGTATTTGCTACTGCACCCAAATTTACTTGTTATCTTGGCTTTAATAATTTAACCGGTTGTAATATTGCAAACAAAGCGAGACTCTTTAAAAGTTGATGGCTTTTGAAAAGGTTCATATATCTTTAATCTGTTCAATTAGCAGGTAGAATCTTGGACGCAGTTTATGGTAGTAAGGATTACTTAGGCAATTCCCACCTCCAGTGTAAGGACTTTTTTACAAATACACAAATGACAGATATTGTACGATCGCAAAGCGTTACCGATGTTATTGACCTTATTGGGCCAATTCAACTTAATATATGAACAAAACTATGATTTTTATGTTTGTTAGATGTAAAGGCAAAAAAGAAATATTGGACCAAAACAAGAAAATTACTTAATTTCGCAATGTTTTGCGTAAAAAGGTTATAAAAATTGGTTTGTGACAGCGTGGATTCAAATCATGGTCCTAAAACCTAACATGGCTTGAATCAATAGATGTCTAACAAGTAAGGAAGGGCTAAATTCGGATGCAACCGAACATTTTATACTCTTGCAACTTCCAAAGCCAGGGAAATGTATATTATTTATATGGGGGCTAGGTAAAGTTTTCGTCCAATTTTATCCAATTTATCCACAAAGCGACAATGATATAAGTAAAACACGCTCTCTCCTTTTCAGTGACAAAACTCGCCCGGTAGTTCGAGAGGGGCTCAGGGAAGTATTGACTCGATTCAACTCACTTTTAATATACAGTTATTGCATTATCACACCTTTTTTACAGTGTGGATAGGGGTGCTAAAGGGAGGGTTGTAGCTTCAGTGGCTTAGGAGATATAAACATTATGCCAAATAGAGGGCCCACGCCCGCTTTTTCAAAATGTTTACCCTTTGCTGTTCCCCGCTACTGCGATCCCTTGCTCCCAAATTACAGTTCCAGATCTTTTTTTTTTGTATTAATGGCGTTTTGTGGCCGTGGCAGTGGTCCGATTACGGCCATCTACGAACTCGTCCAAAGAACATATGTATGTACCTAGTTTCATTATATCTCAATTTTTGCTCAAGTTACAGCTTGCACGATCGGACGAACAGGCGGACAGACAGGCAGACAGTCACCCGGATTTCAACTCGTCTCGTCATCCTGATAATTTATATATATAATCCCATATATATCTCGATTAGTTTTAGGTGGAACGTATAACCGTTAGGTGAACAAAACTATTATACTCTGTAGCAAAAGATTGCAAGAGTATAAAAAGCCTTACACCAATATAATAATTTCCGCTTCTTTGTCTGAGAGAGAAATACATAAAAAATGTGAAGTCGGTTATATTTTGGTCAATCCCCATATACCACACATTTACATATATTGCTGTCTTGATTTTAAAGTAGATGTTATGAAAGTGAGAGGGCATATTGATTATTGCAAAAGCTTATATAATACCAAAAATGAAAATTGATCCCTTGATAACGTAATTTGATTTTATGTGCAGCATATTTTATGAAGGTATGCTCTCATCGCTAAATATTTAATGTACTACGAAAAGAATTGTATCGATTTACTTGACTAAAAATTTTAAAATTAAACTTTGTTTAACAGGAAAAATATTACATTACATATGTTTGTAGGTACCAAAGTACCCATATAAACAGATGCATACGTACATAAGAATCAGTTAATGCTACCGACGAAATCAAAGCAAAACAACCCTTCTTTGGGTTGAATGCAATTTTACTACTACATATAACAGCCAATAGTATTGGATCGCTTAAATGACCTCATCCCATTGGCGAATATTTTGCGACTTCTGATTGGATCGTAGAACGCTGTAAACACATTCTTATCCATTTGTACAATTGTGTCATGCGTTTTTGCCTTCTTTACAGGTAATTGAAACGTGTCTTTAAATAAGTACAACTCCTTGCCCGCCGTTGTCTAGCGTCTAGAAATATGCGCTATCATTCCGCAACACCTGGTTTTGATCTAGTTCTTACTATGTAGGGCATGCCAAACTTCTGAATGTATTTCTGCCATTAGCGTATTTCTGTCTGATATAAATTTCATTAGGCGCTCGAAATCGACTTAAAACGTTAGATCTGGTCAGATCATATCAAAATAATCGTCAATAAGAAAAGAGACTCCTCCAAAAAAGCAGGACTGTCGCAATCCAAGAACAAGTTATGAACCTTATTGACCAAAATGTAAGCTAAGCAGACTAAAAAAATCAATCACGAAATTGGGCGTAAGTGATGATGTGATACAACTTTATCTATATTTGCTACTAAATTACAATATGTTAAGATATAATTTTGCACTTCAATATTTGGATATCTTACGCACTAACTGATCCATGTATACCATATTGAAATGTTTAGGGAATTTTAATCAACTAACTAACTTAGATGAAGTAATATCTTGTATACTTACTTTATTTACTTTATTGAGTAGATAGGGACTGACTGTGGTGGGGGCCTTCTACGCAGTAGGTCCACATTCCATAAGTGAAGAGCTATACAAAGGAAAGTAAATGCTTCCTTCTCAGAATTAATTTAACGATTTTTAATGTTGTTGCACGTTGGTTTTTAAAGAGCGAGATATCAAAGTTATTTGTATATGGCTTCGTAATTTTCGATAAAAAAAACGTTAACTTTGGCTGCACCGAAGCTAATATACACTTCACAGGTGCATTTCTTTTAGTAACTATGTGTCCAGTTTGTATGGAAGCTTTATGCTATAGTAATCCGATCTGAACTATTTTTTGGAAGATTATGTTGTTTCTATGAACAATAACTCATAACAAATTTCGTGAAGATATATCGTCAAATGCGGAAGTTTGTATGACAGCTATATGCTATAGTTAAGCGATCTGAATCATTTCTTCGGAGATTATGTTACCTTACAAGCCCTTGATTCCCATCGTTCGGTTTGTATGGCAGCTATATGCTATAGTTAGCCGACCTGAACAATTTCTTTCGATATTACATTATTTCTATAAACAATAACTCATATCAAATTTCGTGAAGATATATGGTCAAATGAGGAAGTTTTCCATGCAAGCATTTGATTCCGATCATTCAGTTTGTATGGCAGCTATATGCTATAGTTAACTTATCTGAACAATTTCTTCAGAGATTACATTGTTGCCTTAAAAAACAACCTCCACTATTTTTTGTGAAGATACATTTTCAAATGTGATAGTTTTCCATACAAGAACTTGATTCCGATCGTTCAGTTTGTATGGCAGCTATATGTTATAGTGGTCCGACATCGGCAGTTCCGACAAAGGAGCAGCTTTTTGAAGAGAAAATGCATTTGCATAATTTCAAAACGATATCTTAAAAACTGAGGGACTAGTTCGTATATATACAGACAGATGGACAAACAGACAGACGGACATGGCTAAATCGACTCAGCTCAACATACTGATCATTTATATATATACTTTATAGGGTCTCCGACGCTTCCTTCTGGGTGTTACAAACTTCGTGACAAACTTAATACACCCTATTCGGGGTATAATGAATACACTGCTACTTCACAGGATGAACGTGTTCGAAATGGAACTCGGCCAGAAAGATGAATGCTGCCGTTATCTGGGATCATAAGGTATAATCTAAATATTACAAGCATAACCTGGAGAAATAGGCAAATCTGATGTCGATTTTCAA
>NW_026089624.1:25294902-25316619 GCF_024586455.1 Bactrocera neohumeralis | reverse complement strand
GGATTTTCGATCCGGAGGCAGCCAGGTAGCTTGATGTATTTCTTGTGCTGGAATCTAGTACCACAGATACCATAT
Organism: Bactrocera neohumeralis; assembly: GCF_024586455.1. Classification (NCBI taxonomy): domain Eukaryota; kingdom Metazoa; phylum Arthropoda; class Insecta; order Diptera; family Tephritidae; genus Bactrocera; species Bactrocera neohumeralis. The sequence continues at coordinate 25,316,544 of NW_026089624.1, read as the reverse complement.
TTCGGGCCCCGGCGAAGCCAATCAGCCTTAACCCATTTGGAGATGTTTCGTCGTGGAAGCTGAATTTACCGACCGTAGTGCCAAAGATACCTTCTTTGCCCACCCTGGCGTTAAAGTCGCCAAGCACGATTTTGACATCGTGGCGGGGGCAGCTCTCATAAGTGCGCTCCAAGCGCTCATAGAAGGCATCTTAGGTCACATCGTCCTTTTCTTCCGTCGAGACGTGGGCGCAAATCAGCGATATGTTGAAGAACTTCGCTTTGATGCGGAACGTGGCTAGACGTTCATCCACCAAGGTGAATGACAGTACTCGGCGACGGAGTCTCTCTCCCATCACGAATCCCACAGCAAACTTGCGCTCCTTTATATGGTCACTGTAGTAAATGCCACAAGGACCTACTCGCCTCAATCCTTGTCCCGTCCATCGCCTTTCTTGGACGGCGGTGATGTGAGCTTTTATATTCACGGGGACATCAATTTTTCGAAATGAGTAGGCAATTGAGAAGTAAAGTCCTCTCTCGACAAACAAAAGTTGATTCTACAAGTCTTTTATTATTCTCGTTCTGCTATATGGTGCAGTGACGTGGACGATGACAAGATCTGATAAGTCGTCGTTACGATTATTCGAGAGAAAGGTTCTGCGAAAGATTTATGGTTCTTTGCGCATTGGCCACGTCGAATATTGCCTTCGGTGGAACTATGATCTGTATGAGATATACGACGACATTGACATAGTTCAGAGAATACAAAAACAGCGGCTACGCTGGCTAAGTGATGTCGTTCAAATGGACGAAAACACTCAAGCTCTGAAAGTTTTCGACGCAGTACCCACCGGGGTAAGCAGAGGAAGGAGAAGATCTCCATTTCGTTGGATAGACCAGGTGGAGAAGGACATGGCTTCGCTTGGAATCTCCAATTGACACTTATCAAAATGGAGAAACGACTGTCGCGCTCTTGTTAACTCGGTTACAATCCCGTAAGCGGTGCCTGTGCCAGTAAAGAAGATAAAGTTTGAAGACTTTTTATTTTCTAAGAACTATTACACCTAAATAAACTAAAGCCATGGAAATTTCTCCTCATCTGTCGTACAAACATTAAAATATTGATCCTTTATTAGTTTCCTGATTTGAGGACCGTTAAGAATACCAGCTTTAGTTTTTGCTCTACTCAATGTAAATGTCTCATAGATGTATTCAAAACATTCTGTTCCTTTTTTGTGATTTTACAAACTTTTTAATTAGACGTAACCTTATATGAAGAGGTTGTCATATAGTATAATGTAGTAGTAATTCATGTAGTATGTACCAAATTCACTCTCAAAAGTCAAAGTCGTTAAGATAATAGTTATCATCCTTTCTTTGATAGACCAAGATCTCTTATCAACTCGTCTAGGTCATATTGGTTGAATGGTCCGAAAAAAGCTTGCGGTATCAAATTTGAAGTAGGTTACGTTTCAGCCACAAGCCCTTAACTTATATTCAAGACTTGCCTAATTTTCGAATGATTTTTTTTGTGGTTTACTCTGGTAATAACAACACAAAAATAAGAATCATCATGAGGATTAGTTGGTTTACGCTAAACCATAGGACTAATAAACTTTAAAGTGGATAGTTGATTTTCCCATAAACTCAATAATGTTACGCAAATACCACATACAAAATTCAAGTACAGCTCAATTTGGCAATTTCTATAGAATCAGAGGCATGTAAACGGCACCCTCTGCATGTAATACCACAAACAGCACCAACAACAATTCGGATAATAAGATGAAAAGAGTTCGATACTGACGTTTTTGAAATAGTCTGGAGTGCAGCAAAAGCACCAGTCGAAGATGCGATCCAGTTGGTATCTCTACTTCCAATACCAATAAAGCTACCTCTAGAACCGCCGATTTTAGGTAGCAAAAGAATGATATTCAATCCTAGTAATATGTGCTGTACGAACGATATCAACCCATGCTGCTGTAGTACTACCCAGCATACCGCCTACTGACATCCAGGGGGACAAATTCGGGCGACTTTACCAGCTCTCCGAGCCGTCTACAGGAGGAAAAAAAGGAGGAGAGAACTAAGAGTCTTACAATGTGGCAACTTCGGTGTCAAACCTTAACCAAACTACGATGGACCCAGAGACTAATACCAGGCATTAATTCATCACAGACGACATGGGGACCTGAATTTCCACCTAACCCAAATACTGAGTATTTTAAATGAAGGGAAACGCTAAAATCAGAACTCGGCGGTAGTTCAATATTATACATTATTAGTGTAGCAATAATAATAATAATATCATAACATAAGTATATACATACGGCATTATGTCAATTAATATTAATAACCTATGGATATTCAACATATTTAAAAATGCATCTCTGTATTATCTTTAAGAAGAAGCCATTACGGTTACGAAAAACGAATAAAGCATCATTCTGATTTATAAAGCCGAACTGATCACTATAATATTTTTGGAAGTGGGAAGGGCCTACAGTCAATAATTGAAAATACAGGGCACTAGGGCAACGATGGCGGCAAGAATTCGTGCAGTTCCGCAGAACGAGTTAGTGGAGTGTCCGGGCGTGTAGAAAGTTGAGGTTAGTGAAGAAAATAATCAAAGTGAAGCCGAGACTGTTACAGAAATCTTATAGACAAAAAAATAAGCTGCTCTTGCAAGAAAACGAGTTCCTGAGAAACAAATTGTCACAATTACTGCTTTAAGATGCTCTACCAATTGGTGGCGTTATGTGTGAATATGATGTTACCATCTTTGCTGAACACAATAACAGTGACAATAACAACAAAACTGTTGATAAACCCAATTGCAGTGTAGGGCTAATACCTTTTGAGGTAATGAAGAACATCTTACCAGAATATGATCACAATGCTAATTTAGACGTGTGGGTTCAGCAGCTTAAGGGCATTGGAGATGTGTACAATTTGAATGAAAGTGCTATTCGTGCATTAATGATAAGTCGAATCAAAGGCAGAGCAAAAATGTGGCTTCATTCAAAACCAACGTTTTTGGTTGAAAGCGTAGACTCACTTATTAATGAAATGAAATGCGTATTTGCACCGCAACAAAACATAATTATATTGCGAAAAAAGTTTGACGCTTGTAAGTGGCAAACTGACGAAGAATTTTTAAAATATTACAACGACAAAATAACTTTAAATAGTGGACTAAAAATTGAAGAACCCGAACTAATCGGCCACATCAACGAAGGTCTTCCTGACGAGCAGGTACAGGTACAGGCGTATATGGAATGTGACAATAGCAAGGCCCAACTTCTACAAGCTTTTAGTCGGGTGGAACTCAAACGGAGCACACAACAAAAAGAAGTTCCCTGTTACATACAACTGCAACTCCTTAGGTCACATGTCTAGCGTTTGTAGAAAACCCAAAAGAGACGCGGGTACATGTTATGGTCGTGCAAGCAAGGAGCAAGGAGAAAAATGCAGTACACGTCGTCGACGCCAATATACATGTAAGATTTTTAAATTTATCTGTACACTCGTATACCAATAGTGATTTATGTTTAGAATGCCTATTAGACGCAGAGGGCCCAATCAGTTTTATTAAAAGGTCTTGTTTACCGAATGAAATAATTTTTGAAATAAATTTACAAGTAACATATCTTGGAATCAATAAAAGCGAATTAAATATTTTCGGTAAAATTTGGTGTACCATTAATTTTCAATACAGAAATATTGATATTCACTTGTTCGTGGTTGCCTATGAGTCGATGGGATATGATGTTATTTTAGACAAAGATTTTTTCAAATTAAGTCAATTAATTTTAGTTCCAAAAGATGTAATAAACGGTACACAAAGTAATAATTTATGTAAATCAAAATATTACGATAAGAAAGTTGGGGAATTGGATACCGAAAGGCAAAATGATGAAACACAAATTGATAAAAACGAATAGTTGTAAAGAAAATTCAAAAGAATTAAGAGAAAATGTATGCAAAACGATAACGAAGACATAATTAATTGATGAACCAAAAATGATAAAACACAAATGAATAGTTGTAAACAAAATTCAAAAGATTTAAGGGAAAATGTATGTATAAAACGATAAAGGAGACAAAATTAATTGATGAAACACAAAATGATAGAACAGAATTAAATAACTGTAACGAGCTAAAAGCTCAAGCTTTCTTATTCAGAAAAAAAAGAGATACAAAAATTATTAGACAAATATTTCGTAAACGGATACATAAAAGCAAGCGAGTTTGAATTTGTGTCTCCAATTGTACTGGTGCGCAAAAAGACAGAAGATCTTAGAATGTGTGTTGATTATAGAACCTTGAAGAAAATATTCACTAAACTAGATTTGAAAAATGAGTTTTTCCATGCATAAGTTAACACCGGTAAACACGTATCCGATCAACACTCCACTCCCACCGATACTGATGACGAAGCGTCGACTAGGTAGCGCGTGACAACAACAACATCGTTACAGCGGAAAAGCAAGAGGTAAATTGCCGAATTGCATTTTGCAAGTCACACGTCAAAACATGTGCAGCAACTGACAGGTAAAACAAAGAGTCAGGTATTTAGGCGTAGTCCTCGCAATATTTTATTAAGCAAAACAGTTGTAATAACTCAACCGATACAAACGGCTGCTCTTGTGTAAACAAGAGAAATAAAAAAGATTAAAACTCAACAAGTGTTTTAATAATTGGCGCCCAATGTGGGGCCATAGTGCAGTTCTTGTGTTATCCTTATAAAGGGCAAATCCTGTGCGTGGCCGTGGTTCGAATCCACCCGACAGTCGCGGAAAAACATTTAACTTAATAAACACTACATAAATAGTGAGAGCTACGAACAATTTTCTATTTTGAAAAATTTTAACCGCAACCATTTCATTAAACTCTCATTGCATTAAACATATTATTTTGTGAAATTTAAACACTACCTAACCGTGGGAGAAAGTGTGGAGCTAATGCTCTAAGAAATAAAGCATCCTAATCATCGTAATCCTGTCTTCCTGCTGTTGGATCACAACTCCAGGAATCATCGTGATGCTGATCGAGATATGGAAAATTTCATGTGAGTAGAGTGATTTAGCAGCTAACTTTGTTAAAAAAATAAAAAAAAAAGTAAATTTTTTTTACCATCCTTTTTGGTAATTCTTAAATAATAAATTAAATTTGTAAAGGTGGGTAACGGTTAGAAAGGGAAATCCCTATATCCACTTATCACTTGATTGACTTAGAAAAAATTAAATATGGACACACAAACTCTAGAAGCTCTTCTTAATACTGCCATTCGTGCTGCGACCGAGCATTCCCGGCGAGAATTTCAGTCTAGGGTAAACAAGTTAGCAAGAATCGAAACACCAGTTCGTGTTACCCAATACGAACCGGTGACTTTTCAACCCGGAATACCATGTGACGAATCCTTGGACCTTGTGAAAACCTTGCCGGAGTTCAAAGGCGAAGCGACCCGTTATGTGTCTTGGAGACAAGCAGCTCATACTGCTTATAAGATGTTCGAAGCGTATCCGGGGAGCTCAAGGCACTACCAAGCGGTAGGCATAATACGAAATAAAGTAGTAGGAGCCGCAGATAGCGTTTTATCCTCTTTTAATACAGTTTTAAGTTTTCACGCTATCATTTCTTGACTAGACTTTGCCTATGCAGACAAATGACCAATTTATTTAATTGAACAAGAATTGTCGACCCTTAGGCAAGGAAAATCATCAGTGGTGGAGTTCTATGCTGCAGTGGAGAGAAAGTTGACTCTGATAGTCAATAAAACAATCATGACCCACGGTGAGAACACCACGCTGATAGGATCACTTAACAAGAAATATCGGGATGATGCCCTTCGCGTGTTCATCTCGGGACTCAACCGCCCTTTGTGCGATGTTCCCTTCTCCTCTAGACCCGCTGATCTTCCGTTAGCACTTGCCCTAGCGCAGGAACTGGAAGCGAATCAAGCCAGATCAACATTTGCATGCTCCTTTAACAGGCAGGCACCCCATAACTTAGAACCTTATTATTATTCACCCCAATACCGTAGAGTACCTCAAGACCAACGAGGACAAACTTTAACTCAGCAAACCCCAGTACCAATGGACATAGACCCATCATATTCCCGACTCAGACAGAACAGACCTCAGCAACTCCGTGGTAATACCGCTAGGTATCGTAATCAAGGAGCCTACCCTAAGATAAACCGTCCATACAACGGAAATACGGCCGGCACATTCAATCGCCAACAGCCCGTGTCAACAGGCTTGAATAAAGAAAAAGCTGAGAAAAGTTCAGAAAAGGCAGCATGGTAGTGATCAGCTGCCAATACAAAAAGTTCAACGTATCAACAATCTCACCCAGGACCAATATGAACCAGAAAGTGAATATTGGAGTGATACCGGCTATGATGGCTATTATCATGACGCAGAACTTAAGAGTGCCGAGTATGACCCGGACGAACCAAATGACGACGTTAAGTCTAAGGACTAAGTCCCTCTTGCCCTATGTCGAAAGGACGCTTGGGGGAAGAGGAATAAGATTTTTAATCGACACCGGTGCTGCAAAGAGCTATGTAAAACACCTTAACGCTCTAAAGGGAATAAAACCTGTGAATAACCCTTTCACTGTTAAATCCATCCACGGTACCGATATAATACACAAAAAATGTACAATAAATATATTAAATAAGAATGTTGAATTCTTTGTCCTACCCAGTTTAGAAACTTTTGACGGCATTATAGGATTCGACTTACTAAAAGACTTAAATGGTCGTATTGACCTGAAGAGTAGTACGTTGAGTTATGACGGTGGAAAGGAAAAATTCTTGTACCACTACTGTTCGGACGTTAACAAGTTAGCAGAAAGTAAATCGAAAAAAAGCGAGGACAATATTGATATCTCTACACTGCTAAAGCGTCATGCTAAAGTTTTCGCTGATCCAGATGAAGCACTGTCCTACAATACCAACATTGTAGGTACAATAAGGACTGTGGACGATTTACCTGTCTACTCAAAAAGTTACCCGTACCCCATTGCTTTTGCGGAATTTGTCAATAGGGAGATATCAGATCTGTTGCGTGACGGAATCATTCGACCATCCCGTTCCCCTTATAACAATCCAATTTGGGTTGTAGATAAGAAAGGTTTAGACGAAAGGGGCAACAAGCGATCACGACTCGTAATTGACTTTAGAAAGCTAAACAGTAAGACAATAAACGATAAATACCCAATTCCGGACACCTCTGTAATCTTGGCAAACATGGGAAATGCTGGATTTTTCTCGACAATAGATCTTAGATCAGGATTTCACCAAATGAAACTTGCGGAAAAGGATAGGGAGAAAACGGCTTTCTAAGTTAATAATGGAAAGTACGAGTTTTGCCTGAAAAATGCCCCTAGCATTTTCCAGAGGGCGATTGACGATGTCCTTAGAGAAGAAATTGGGAAAACGTGCCATGTTTACATAGACGACGTTATAATTTTCTCCCAAACGGCCGAACAACACAGTACAGACATTGAGCAAATCCCACAAAGCTTTTCGATGCCATTTATGCGCGTTTCCTTGAAAAATCAAAGTTCTTTCAGACAAGCATTAAATTTCTAGGCTTTACCGTATCAAAGGACGGAATCAAAACATGCCCCGACAAAGTCAAAGACATTTTAGAATTTTCTATCCCAAAATCGTTAAGAGCATTGCGTTCATTCCTAGCAGGATATTATCGACGGTTTATAAAGGAATATGCCTCGATTGCGAGACCTCTAACGAAGTACCTAAGGGGGGAAAACGGAAATATAGGCGCTAATCAGTCGAAGAAAATTCAAATTACTCTTGATGAAGAAGCACTTAATGCATTTAATAAGATTAAGAAAATCCTTGCATTAGAAGACGTATTGCTTCTTTATCCTGAGTACAAGCAAACATTTGATCTGACTATAGATGCCTCTTCTTATGCTATAGGCGCCGTTCTGTCACAGAATGGAAGACCTATCACGATGATTTCCAGGACCTTCTCTTCAACCGAAGAGAACTACGCTGCCAATGAGAGAGAACTGCTGGCAATAGTATGGGCTCTACAAAAGCTGCGTAACTATTTGTATGGCGTTAAGAATTTGAATATTTACACCGACCACCAACCCCTCACATTCGCTTTATCCGATAAAAATCCGAACGCGAAAATGAAAAGATGGCGTGCCTTTATTGAAGAGTTTTCACCGCAGTTTCATTACAAGCCTGGTAAGGGAAACTTCGTCGCAGACGCCCTCTCTCAAGATGAGCTGGTCACGGCATATACGGCCGCCAAATTCGTCATACCACCAAACAGGTAATAGATGTCTTCAACAAGAGCAAGATACTTCAAATTGAACACAATCGAGGTCATCGGTCACTCCGCGAAAACCAGAAACAAGTCCTTGAAAGTTATTATTTCCCCGAAATACGGCAAATTTTGAGGGAAATAATTTCTAATTGCAAGATATGCCACGAGGCCAAATACCAACGGCATCCCCCAAACCCAGAAATACGATCGACTCCTTTACCTGAATATCCGGGAGAAATCCTTCAGGTTGACGTTTATTCCACCGATAAGACACATTTCCTAACATCAATAGACAAGTTCTCAAAGTTTGCAATAGTATTTCCAATCAAATCTAGAGCCATAGTTGATGTTAAAGAAGCCATATACGAACTTCTCAACTTTTACAGAAATACTAAGGTGTTGGTCTGTGACAATGAGAGATCTTTGAATTCAGAAACCATTAAATCTATACTCAAAAATCACTTTGGCGTCGAAATCTACAACACCCCACCCGCCCATAGTACGACGAACGGTCAGGTAGAAAGATTCCACAGTACCCTCACGGAAATCGCCTGCTGTCAGAAGCTTGAGACTGGTATCGCTAACACAATTGAGCTAATTCTGCTAGCCACAGCAAAGTACAACCGCACAATTCATTCAGTAACGAACAAAAAACCAATAGACGTAATACATTCAATACCGCACAAATTAGTAAGGGAAATAAAAACTAGACTTGAACGTATTCAGCAGAAAGATTTACAAAAACATAATGAAAATAGACAAACAAGATAGTATAATCCAGGGGATAAAGTTTATGTGAAGACTAATAAGAGAATAGAAAACAAATTTTCAAAACTTTACACCGAAAAAGTAATCCAAAAGGATCTTGGGACATTTGTTATAGTTGATGAACGAAAAGTGCACAAAAGTAATTTGAGACACTGACCGCTCTCCCTTCTGTCGCCCTTAGGATCATTCTGCTTTCGTTAAGCTTTCGAGCTAACGCGGAAATTCTCGACTATACCAACTCTTATTACATTCCAATTACATCCGGAGTAGCTGTTTATGAGCAGCATGACTTTCTACTTCATAGAACTACATAATTTATCAACATTCGAAGCAGTAGCTGAGGAGACAGACGAACTACTGATCCAATTCCCACAATCACATATTAAACGACAATTAGAGAATGACGCTAATGAAATATTGCAACTATGGGACGCAATAAAAATACACCATCGGTACGCTAGAGGTATAAATATTCTGGGGACTTCCTTGAAATACATAACAGGGACTTCAGACTCCGACGACTTTGAAAAGCTCGAGACCAGAACCAATGCCCTATTAGAAACAAACGAACAACAAATAGCGATAAATTCAGCTACACAAACAGTAAACAAATTACTACAAAATGCAAAAAGCACCCAAATAGATACGGGATATCTCTTTTCTCTAGCCTCCGCCAGAAATAGAGCAGTTATAATGGAATTGGAAACCATTTTAACGTCAATCACTCTGGGCAGGTTAAATATCGTCAACCCTATCCTGCTAAATAGTACTCATTGATCACCGAGTTGTTAGCTGCTGAACACTCTGCAAATATTGGCATAAGTGATTTATTGTCCATTTCTAAAATTAAGATATTTCAAGATACGAATTGCATTTACTTTGTTATTAAATTCCCAAAAATAGACAGATTCTGTAATAATGTAAAGTTGCTGCCAGTGATCCATGACAGAAAAATTATCTCTCTAGAAACAGACGTTATTGCTGAATGTAATGGTAGATACATTCCACTCTACAACTGCAAGGAAGCGGCAAACTTTTGTCAGCCTCTGAAGGAAAGCCCCTGTACACTACAACTACTTAACCAACACTCCGCAAAATGAAAGTCAAAATCCGCCGATAACGTTCCCGCTATTGAGGAAGTTGATAATGGCATCCTGGTAATCAACGATCAACCAGCGTCTATACAATCCCAGAACTTGACGAAACTAACGAAGGGAACTTTCCTTGTAACATTTGATTCAGAGATTATGGTAAACACTACGACCTACGTCAACTGGGCTCAAACTATTCGATCGCATCCCGAAGCTGCACGCGCACAATATGTAAATTTCACCGAACACATTAATTTACTATCGTTACCATACTTACAGAAAGTAATTATGAGGAACATTAGGCACATAGCGAGGCTGCATGATCTTGATAACGCCCGTTCATTACAATCTCGGGGCGCACTTCTCTTGCTCCTATTTGCCATCTCTGTAATTGGAGCAATCTTAGTGAAACGAAGACGAACTAGCATGGTGATATTGAACAAAGTCATCAAAGAAGCCGAGGACGCCTTCATTTCAAGAGGGGGGGTAGTTAACACCGGTAAACACGTATCCGGTCAACACTCCACTCCCACCGGTATTGCTGACGGTGCGTCGGCAGGTTTGAGTGTGGAAATAGCGTAACAACAACTCTCCCACCGATACTGATGACGAAGCGTCGACTAGAGCGTGACAACAACAACATCGTTACAGCGGAAAAGCAAGAGGTAAATTGCTGAATTGCATTTTGCAAGTCACACGGCAAAACATGTGCAGCAACTGACAGGTAAAACAAAGAGTCAGGTATTTAGGCGTAGTCGTCGCAATATTTTATTAAGCAAATCAGTTGTAATAACTCAACCGATACAAACGGCTGCTCTTGTGTAAACAAGAGAAATAAAAAAGATTGAAATTCAACAAGTGTTTTAATAATTTATACATACACAAAGATTCCTAAGAGTATACATCTTTTATTACGCCACTTGGTCAATACGAATTAACGAGAATGCCATTTGGACTTAAAAATGCACCAAAACTTTTCAAAGGTTCATTCATAATACTCGTATATTCTCAGAAGTGATAAGAGCAGAAAAAGTAATAGTATATTTAGATGATATAATGATAGTAACAGAAAATATGGAAGAGCATTTCGAAGTTTTAAGTGGTTTAGAAAAGATTGTTCAAAATAAACTTGAATTATGGTTAGATAAATGTGAATTTTTCCAAAGGAATATAACATATTTAGGATACACGGTTACAGGGGACGGAGTAAAAGCCAATGAAAACGGTTTAGAAGCTATAAAAGATTTCCCTGTACCAAAAAATGTTCATGAAGTTCAAAGTTTCATAGGGCTATGTTCATATTTTAGAAGATTTGTAAAAATTTGTCGATTCTGGCAAAACCGTTGTTTGAAATTACAAAGAAGAACAAAATTTTTTTTTCGGAAACACAGAATTAGAATGCTTTGAACTTATGAAATCAAAATAACTGAATGCTCCTGTACTAGGATTATATGATCCAAAAAGATATACAGAATTACACTGCGATGCTAGGCCTATGAGTAATTTTATTGCAAAGGAAAGCGGATAGAAAAATGCTTCAAATTTTATATTTTTCCAAAAGAACCACAGACGCGGAATCAAAGTATCCTAGTTTTGAGTTAGAAGCACTCGCGATAGTTACCGCTTTGCAACGTTTCCCTGTATATCTTCAAGGCAAACCATTCAAAATTGTTACAGATTGCAATTCACTTACCCTTACTTTAAATAAAAAAGAGTTGAACTCTGGCATAGAACGATGGGCGTTAGAATTACAAAATTTTTACTCTATGTACTCTGGAGCACCGAGGTGGATACATTAAGCTGTTGTACCAACGTAATGGTATTGGAAGCAAATACTTTTGAAAAAAATTTAGTAATTTGTCAGGGAAGAGATAAAAACTTAAAAAAACTTCGGAATTTGTTACATAAAAAAGAACACAGTTTATACGAAATGAGAAACGGGGTTTATACAGAAAAAACAACAACGGTAACCTTCCTTATATTGTGCCACAGGAGATGGAAAGTCAACTAATATATAAATATCATGCCTAGGTTGGACATGTAGTTATAGACAAAGTAATAGAATTGATTTCAAAAAGTTATTGGTTCCAAAAAATGAGAGACAAATTTTACTTACACCTAAAAAACTGTTTAAAATGCATCATATTTTCTTCAAAAACTGAACGACAAGAGGGGTTTTTACATAATATACCAAAGGAAATACTCCATTAGAAATTATACATATCGATCATTTTGGCCTTTTAGATAACACTTCAAAACTAAATGACATACATTAGTTATAAGTGACGCGTTTACGAAATTTGTTAGATTATATCCTACTAAAACTACTAATAGTAAGGAAGTTATTCATGTCATCCAAAATCTATTGTGTCTAATAGGGGAAGTTCTTTAACATCTGAAGAATTTAAAATATTTTTAGAAAACAAAAATATTCGTCACATAAAAATAGCTACATGTTCTCCTCAAGCAAATAGTCAAGTGGTAGAAAAGATCCAAATAAGTACACATTTGGAGATTACGTGGACCGTTAGTGGACCCAAAAAACTGATTCCAAAATATAAGGGCCCATATCGTCTTGAGAAAGTTTTATGTAATGACCGTTATCTACTTAAAGATGTTGAGGGATTTCAATAACCACGTCTACCATACACAGGATTTTGGGCAATTGCAAATATAAAGCCTTGGTTCAACGGACGCGAGGCAGCAAGTAAAAGCAAATAAGATCAGGTAATCTCATAGTCAGGACGGCCGAATTATAGCAATAATAATAACAATACAATAACATAAATGTATATGCAGCAATAATACTAATAATATCATAATATAAGTATACACATACGCCATTAAGTCAATATAATAAAAATAACTTTTGGGTAGCAATAATAATAATAACAAGTAAGGAAGAGCTAAGTTCGGGTGTCACCGAACATTTTATACTCTCGCATGATAAAGTGATAATCGAGATTTCATTATACGTCATTTACATATTTTTCAAATATCGTATTTTTGTAAAGTTTTATTCCGCTATCATCATTGATTCCTAATGTATATACTCGTATTATACAGAAAAAGCATCAGATGGAATTCAAAATAGCGTTATATTGGAAGAAGGCGTGGTTGTGAACCGATTTCACCAAATTTCGTACATGTCATTAGGGAGTTAAGAAAATATTATGTACCGAATTTCATTGAAATCGGTCTAGTAGTTCTAGAGATATGGTTTTTGGTCCATAAGTGGGCGACGCCACGCCCATTTTCAATTTTTAAAAAAAGCCTGGGTGCACCTTCTTTCGGCAATTTCTTCCGTAAAATTTAGTGTTTCTGACGTTTTTTGTTAGTCGGTTAACGCACTTTTAGTGATTTTCAACATAACCTTTGTATGGGAGGTGGGCGTGGTTATTATCCGATTTCTTCCATTTTTGAACTGTATATGGAAATGCCTTAAGGAAACGACTCTAGAGAATTTCGTTGACATAGCTATAGTAGTTTCCGAGATATGCACAAAAAACTTAGTAGGGGGCGGGGCCACGCCCACTTTTCTAAAAAAAATTGCGCCCAAATATGCCCCTTTCTAATGCGATCCTTTGTGCCAAATTTCACTTTAATATCTTTATTTATGGCTTAGTTATGACACTTTATAGGTTTTCGGTTTCCGCCATTTTGTGGGCGTGGCAGTGGGCCGATTTTTCCCATCTTCGAACTTAACCTTCTTATGGAGCCAAGGAATACGTGTACCAAGTTTCATCATGTTATTTCAATTTTTACTCAAGTTACAGCTTGCACGGACGGACGGACGGACAGACGGACAGACAGACATCCGGATTTCGACTCTACTCGTCACCCTGATCACTTTGGTATATATAACCCTATATCTGACTCTTTTAGTTTTAGGACTTACAAACAACCGTTATGTGAACAAAACTATAATACTCTCCTTAGCAACATTGTTGCGAGAGTATAATAATAATCATAACATATGTAAGTGTAGATACGGCATTATGCGAATAAACAATAATAACCTATGTAAATTCAACATAATGTTATCTATTATTCCATCATATTTAAAAATGCAGCTCTGTATTATGTTTAAGAAGAAGCCATCACGGTTACGGGGCATCTCGACAGGATAAAATTTATGTGATACTAACTGTATTGCCGTGCCTATTGCCTGTGGAAACTCCATATTGCTTATTGCTTACAATATATAGAGAATTAATTAGCATTCCATAAATTGAAAGCACTAAGCTGTCACTTAAGCAGTTTGACAGCGCAGTTTTCATTTCTAGGAAAATTTCGAAGAGGCAACATATCCCACTTGCACATATGCCGACGGCATTTTCATTTCGGTAATATGAAATTTAGTAGAGCGAGTATTATGACGGTTGTGTTATATTATAAAAATAAAGTACATTTTCAAAATAACATTTTTCCAAAAAATTAATATTTAGTTTAATATTGTTAATTTACAGAAAAAATATGCAAATTGGGTTGGGAATGAGAGAAGTCTTAAATCTAATAAACTTATACAAGCATAAATCAAAATATCATTGCTCATTTTAAATTTATTATTTTAATTGGTATATAAAATGTATGCCACAATTATTATATAGTAGTCCAAAAGTATGAATTCTTATTTTTCCCAGAAATACATTTGTAAAAAAATGATCTTTATCGTTCTTTTATTTTCCACAAAAAAATTTAGGCAGTTCAAGAGCTCAAAACGTGCGCTACATAAGCTACCTACCCGACTGCATTTCGCAAATGATAAAATAAATTTTTTAAGAGCTCAAAACATGCGCTACATCAGCTCGAACCTACCTTGCGCCTTTGCGCAAATGATTATGTTATGATAACAAATGCCCACATACAGATTTGGCAATGGCAATAGCAATACGTTTGACAGTTAGTATAATATAAATTTTATCCTTTCGAGATGCCCCGTTGCGAAAAACGAATAAAGCGTCATTATGATTTATAAAGCCGAACTCATCACTATAGTAGTTTGCTATCTAATAGTTATAATAATGGTATATTGAAACTTTTTTTTGGTTAAGTGTAATTTATTGCTTTGTTTGTTTTACCACCTTACATAACATTAAATATGTATAAATATTGTACATTTGAACATTAGTTGCAAAATTAGGAATCATCTGAAAGAGAGAAATATTTAACAATGACAAAAGAATGTATACTCCTTCACACTATAAGGTTACTTTCTAAGTAGATCTTCAATATTCAGTAGTCCCTCCTTTAGCGTTTATTACAGGCAAAAGAAGTCGAGGCGTGCCATTTACCAAATTCTGAAAAGGAGAATGTGGTACGTCTCCCCAAGAATCCTTAAATACCTACATATATTAAAAATACCTGGAGGAGGTTATAATTGACAGCGTTGTAAATGCTATTCTACCAGTTTTAGCAAAAATTCAGCACCGTCTGGTTGAACACCACCCTAACATAAAATTCTGTCACACAGATAAAATGGTTACAGATATCTTCAATTAAGGTGACCAAAACGAAATAATAGTTGCCGAGCATAACCGAGCTCATAGAGCGGCACAAGAAAATGTGAAGCAAATCTTAACTGACTATTTTTTTCCAAAAATGGTTAAGAAGGCAAACGAAGTAGCAGCAAATTGTCGAATTTGCTTAAAATCGAAATACGAACGACATCCAATAAAACACGTTATTGCAGCTACGCCAGTGCCAGGTAGCATCGGAGAGAAATTGCACGTCGATATTTTCTCTACGGATCAGGAAAAGATGCAGAAAATTGCATCTAGGACCATCATAGATGTAAAACCACCTATATTACAACTAATGAACATTTTTCCGAACGTTAAGACAATATACTGTGACAATGAAAAGTCTCTAAACTCAAATACCATAAAATCAATATTATTAGAATACAATAATGCGAAAATTTTTAATGCTCCCCCACTTCATAGCGCATCTAACGGACAAGTGGAGCGTTTTCACAGTACTTTGACTGAAATAGCTAGGTGCCTGAAACTCGGAAGAAATCTGAATGACACTGTTGATTTGATTTTATTAACCACTATAAAGTACAATAAGTCAATTCATTCCACTACCAATAAAAAAGCCTATAGATATCTTTTATTCTTTTATTGCGGACTCATTTCGAAATCGCATAGAAAAGGTACAGACCACTGACCTCTCATATCATAATAAGGGTCGTCAGAATATGACGTATAAGACCGGCGATAAGGTCTTAGTAAAGGGTAACCGAAGACTAGGCAATAAACTTACCACACTTTATACAGAAGAATTAGTTGAACAGGATCTAGGGACCACTGTTCTTATAAAAGGTAGGAGGGTTCATAAGGACAACCTTCGACCACCCTAACACATAAATGTAATTAATGTCACTCTTTAATTGCAGATTTATTTCAATAGTACTCCTTTTGTCCACAACTTTATAGGAAAAACTCACGGACTATACGAACAGTAACTATATTCCTATCCTAGACGGCGACGCAATCGTTTGGGAGCATTACGGCTACTTGACCCACTACACCAACTTGACGATGTATACAATAATGAATGATGAGACTAGAAACTTAACCAGTCTCATATGAGGAAGATACTAGATTCTGATATAATGCACATCGAAACACTATTGCGAACAGTGAACGTTCACCACCGTCAAACATGAAGCTTAAACTTTTTAGGCACGACACTTAAAATCATCGCCAGCACCCCAGACTTTGATGATTTCCAGAGACTACAGATGATACAGGCCATGCTCGTTGACTCCAATAACAAACAGTATAGGATAAATACTCGTATTCAACAGAAGATTTTAGAAATAACAGAAAAATAAATAAAATGATTCCTACAACTAGAAAAGAAAAAATAGATACACATCACTTATACAAAATAATGTTAGCAATAAATAAATAAATAACTCTCGAGTTACAAGCTGTCACAATTTCTATAACATTAGCCAAACTTAATTTAATTAGCCCTGTACTACTAGACAATAATGATTTAAATACACTTATCGACGAGCACTCTACCAACGTAACTATAATAGAAATATTAGGAATGTCTAGAATTAAGGTTTTACAAAATAGTGACAATTTGTATTTTGTTATAAAATATCCTATACCTAAGATAGTTTGTAAGAAAATTAGCTTATTCGCCGTTTCGCACCAAGGACGAGTACTACATTTTGGAGAAACCAATACCGTTGCTGAATGCGGAAATAATGCGTACGCCGTGGAATGCGAAAAATCTACGTTTGCTACATTTTGCAAAACACTAAAAACTACCACTTGCGGTCAACAGCTCATTATGGGAACAGTGGCGAACTGCTCAACTTCCGCCAATCATAATAAGGGCATTAACGAAATTGACGATGGCATTGTTATAATTAATTATATCACGGCTGAAATAGGGGACCACCTTCGAAATATCAAAACCGTCAGCGGTACCTACTTGTTGACTTTTGCTCAGTCAGTAAATAACTAAATAACAGTAACTGAATACCGCAATCGAAACAACGCTTTTTCTCGTACACCTTTAACTCCAACAGCACAGAAAATCAATCTTTTTGGTCATCTAGACACTTTGAGCCTAAACTATCTTCAAGAAATGAATGTGGAAAATGTGAATTATATTGGGGCTCTTCAAAAAGAAGTCAACTCTAAGACAATGGTTTTTATAGTTATAATAACGACAGTCATTATCCTAGTATTGTTGCGGTTTGCTTTGATAACATACAAAAAACATACTGCTAAAAAGGCAATAGATGTGTTGGTAAAAAAGGTAACTGAAAGGATCGCGGACGATGCTCACTTAGGAAGAGAGGAGTTAACCCTAACATCCGACAATGCAGAACATAGTAACCCGACCCCAACAGCGAAAACCGTCGGATTTGCTGACTCAACATACTCCCAACGTCTACGACAGGTAGCCACAGGTAGAGCAACGACGGTAGTGTAGGTAAAGCTATAGTTGTAAGTGAATTGTAAGTTTAGTTTTAAAATAGACTCAATAAAGAGAGCACGAATAATTAAATAACTCACACATACGATTTTGCTATCACAAGTAATATCGAAGTAGAGATAAATATCACATAAAATAGCTTATATACGCCAGTTTAATATAAGGAGCATTAAATCTGGCTGACGCGTGGGTCCTGTAAATAAAATGTCATTCCGAGAATTCCCCGAACTTGAGGATTTTGATGCGTTAAAAACAACTCTTGCCTTTGTGGTTTTTTGTCTGGCTTTATTACTGCAATATGTGGCAGGTAAAAAGAATAATATTCATTTTTTAGAATTTTTATTAAAAATCTACAGTATATTGGAACGAAAAGAAATCTAAAAAAATGCTTAATATGATTCTGGTTTTGCCGAGATAAATTTTAAATCCGGGTGACTGTGTGTCCGTGAAGGCAATAACTTGAGTAAGCATTAATATATCTTAATGTAACTTTTACGCGAAGTAGGTAGGTATTGCAGATGTGCGTAATCGCAGTACTTAGGCATAACTGGACCCTATTACAGAGTGTATAAAAAATGCTACCATAGTTGATTTGGCTAAAGTGGTTTGGAACATACAACAAACCATTTGGCGTCGGGATCACGCTCACTTTTAAAAATTTTAGTCGCAACAATACACTGTTATGAATAAAACACGCTCACTTATTTTCATAGAATAAAAATGAGAATTACAAACTACAGCGAAGCTACTCAAAATTAATTTTTTCTAGTACCTAAGTAAACGTACTACAATAAACTCATTAAATTATTGACCTTCAGCCCGGTATATTGCCACGTATGTAGTCGGAACTTAGACTTCGTTCACTACGCACGTCCTTATTCTCGAAATTGCAACAGGCGTTTTGTGTTGCGTGAAGGGAATTCTGGAAAATATTTGTTATGGATTTTGGATAGGGATTAATTCAGTTTTTCAAAAAAACAATGAAATATAAAAAAAGGAAACAATTTTTTTTCATTTTTTAGAAATTAGTGTTTTTGTTGTAGTGTCTTGGGAGGTCGAGTTATGAATTAATTTTTTTACTAAACTACAGGGTTTCTTCTTACGTGCCCACTTCACTTTACATGACACTTACCACTTTCTTTCACTCACTCATTTTTGAACTAAAACGCCCTACACAATTTTAGATTATTGGTTCATATTCAAATATTTTGATATATATAACGATTAAAAATAACAAACTCGGTTTAATAAACGAGGGGCCTTTTCTGTAACTCGATTCGAAAATGTATTCTATTCGAAATTCGGATCTACTTTATCATTATGCGAAAGTTGTGCCACCCTGTGCCAGAACAAATACGTACAATTTTCGTTTTTGCTCAAACTCAAAAACTCACGGACTATACGAACAGTAACTATATTCCTATCATAGACGGCGACGCAATCGTTTGGGAGCATTACGGCTACTTGACCCACTACACCAACTTGACGATGTATACAATAATGAATGATGAAACTAGAAACTTAACCAGTCTCATATGAGGAAAATACTAGATTCTGATATAATGCACATCGAAACACTATTGCGAACAATGAATGTTCACCACCGTCAAACAAACCGTAAACTTTTTAGGCACGACACTTAAAATCATCGCCAGCACCCCAGACTTTGATGATTTCCAGAGACTACAGATGATACAAGCCATGCTCGTTGACTCCAATAACAAACAGTATAGGATAAATACTCGTATTCAACAGAAGATTTTAGAAATAACAGAAAAATAAATAAAATGATTGCTACAACTAGAAAAGAAAAAATAGATACACATAACTTATACAAAATAATGTTAGCAAGAAATAGAATAATAACTCTCGAGTTACAAGCTGTCACAATTTCTATAACATTAGCCAAACTTAATTTAATTAGCCCTGTACTACTAGACAATAATGATTTAAATACACTTATCGACGAGCACTCTACCAACGTAACTATAATAGGAAATATTAGGAATGTCTAGAATTAAGGTTTTACAAAATAGTGACAATTTGTATTTTGTTATAAAATATCCTACACCTAAGATAGTTTGTAAGAAAATTAGCTTATTCGCCGTTTCGCACCAAGGACGAGTACTACATTTTGGAGAAACCAATACCGTTGCTGAATGCGGAAATAATGCGTACGCCGTGGAATGCGAAAAATCTACGTTTGCTACATTTTGCAAAACATTAAAAACTACCACTTGCGGTCAACAGCTCATTACGGGAACAGTGGCGAACCTCTCAACTTCTTCCAGTCATAATAAGGGCATTAACGAAATTGACGATGGCATTGTTATAATTAATTATATCACGGCTGAAATAGGGGACCACCTTCGAAATATCAAAACCGTCAGCGGTACCTACTTGTTGACTTTTGCTCAGTCAGTAAATAACTAAAAAACAGTAACTGAATACCGCAATCGAAACAACGCTTTTTCTCGTACACCTTTAACTCCAACAGCACAGAAAATCAATCTTTTCGGTCATCTAGACACTTTGAGCCTAAACTATCTTCAAGAAATGAATGTGGAAAATGTGAATTATATTGGCGCTCTTCAAGAAGAAGTCAACTCTAAGACAATGGTTTTTATAGTTATAATAACGACAGTCATTATCCTAGTATTGTTGCGGTTTGCTTTGATAACATACAAAAACATACTGCTAAAAAAAGGCAATAGATGTGTTGGTAAAAAAGGTAACTGAAAGGATCGCGGACGATGCTCACTTAGGAAGAGAGGAGTTAACCCTAACATCCGACAATGCAGAACATAGTAACCCGACCTCAACAGCGAAAACCGTCGGATTTGCTGATTCAACATACTCCCAACGTCTACGACAGGTAGCCACAGGTAGAGCAACGACGGTAGTGTAGGTAAAGCTATAGTTGTAAGTGAATTGTAAGTTCAGTTTTAA
The DNA here is from genome assembly GCF_024586455.1 of Bactrocera neohumeralis. Taxonomy (NCBI): domain Eukaryota; kingdom Metazoa; phylum Arthropoda; class Insecta; order Diptera; family Tephritidae; genus Bactrocera; species Bactrocera neohumeralis. The sequence continues at coordinate 25,295,472 of NW_026089624.1, read as the reverse complement.
AATAGACTCAATAAAGAGAGCATGAATAATTAAATAACTCACACATACGATTTTGTTATCACAAGTAATATCGAAGTAGAGATAAATATCACATAAAATAACTGGCGCCCAACGTTGGATACAAAAATCAACAAGGAGTATTCTACAGGTTAAAAAATGTAAGTAGAGTGCTCGTTTTAAGAGTAGATTGCTTTAAGAAAAAATTGTGAAAGTGTTGTTATTCTATTTTGTGTAAACGAAGCTTTAATGAGCAATAACGAAATTTAGAGGATTTGATTGAAAAAAATAGTAATTTATTAATGTTATCTCTTTTGTGTAAAACGAAGATTTAATGAGCAATAACGACAATTTAGAGGATTTAATTGAAAAAATTAGTAATTTACAATCTTCTCTACGAAATAACTATAATGGACGCCAATCAATTAACGGCCTTAATACAGGCTGCCATGACTGGCGCCCTATAACAACAACAACAGGCTTTTGACCTTAAACTGCAACGATTGATTAATTTAAAGTCCCGTAGTGGACTATTGGGAAATTTTCGGAAAATAATGCGCTGAAAGTCGTGAT
>NW_026089624.1:25281438-25294802 GCF_024586455.1 Bactrocera neohumeralis | reverse complement strand
GTTGGATGAACGGGAGCAGGGACTCTCCGCTAAAAAATTAAGCGCATCTTCTTCCTATTCAGCTTAATTTTCAGCTTCTATTTCTGCCGCTGCATCATAAGCGGCTTGATCGTACTGCTTTTCATACACTTTGCTTTTTTCTTCCGTCAAGTGGTTAATACTCTGGCGTCTGTAGTCCGACGTTCTTTGAGAATTCGCAGGTCTCTTGAACGCACCTTGTTGTTGACTATTGCTAAAGGGGTGTGCTATAGGTAAACTTGAGTTATGCGCAATCCAATCGAGGATGGATCGACTTCAATTTTCTCAACTTGGTCGCGCTTTGGAGGGCGAGCTCCTTGCTCCTTGGTAAAATAAGGATTATTTCCAGTCCTATACTGAATGTCGGACTGCTTCTGATAAGATCGGTTTTGAGGTTGTCTAAGGTTTTTTTCCTCCAACGTTCTTGCAAATTGGGTCGCAAATGCGTGCCTATCGTGATTTCCTTCTATTTACTGGGCCATTGCAAAAGCCGAGGGCAAATCTTTGTGCTGGGCCAAAAAGAGAACATCCGTGAAGTTTCTCCTTAACCCAGAGACGAATACGCGCAGCGCATCGGCCCTATGCTTGTCATTTATGTACCGTGCCTAGTCGGTATCAAATGTCATTGTAGTTTTATTTGTAAGAAGTGTGAGTTTTTCTCAACCTCCTCATAAAATTGAATAATCGACAATTGTCCTTGCCTTAGCGTTGCTAGCTCTTGCTCGAGCAAGTGCAATGGTCGCTTGTCTGAATATGTAAAATCTAAACGGCTAATGATAGCGTCGAAATTAAGGACCATGTTGAATGATGCTAAAACTGCATCAGCCGATCCCCTAATTCTGTTGCGAATTATGAGGACAGCTTGGTAGTGTTTTGAACTACCCACGTAGGTTTTAAATATATCATACGCGACCATAGCTGCCTGCCGCCAGGAGACATATTGCTCCTGTGAGCCATCGAACTCTGGAAGTGATTTAATTGCATCCAGACCTTCATGACATTCTACCCCGTCTATGATTTTTATTGGTTCGTAAGTCATAACTTCAGCAGCTGCCACAGTTGTGGCCCGAAACTGGTTTGTAAGCTGTTCTACCTTGGTTTCAAAGTCTTTCCTTTGTACTTGTAGTGCGGCGCTGACGGCCGCATTGATAATACCCTGCAGTTGTTGTTCACTGTCTTGTTCGCGCCAGAGACGTTTGCTTGTCAAAAGTGGGGTTGTTAAGTCTGTCCAACAGTTCACTAGTCTCAAGTTTGAGCTGAACATCGAATTACAACGGCTGACCAAACATTTAATTTGATCGCGCATGAAGTGAACGATGCAGACTGCATGCATGGGAACTTCAGTACGTTAACTATTGTTAAATTGTACACATTTAGAAATCCTTATCATGTTGCTTCAAATCTATAGCTAAACATACTAAACTTAATAAACCCTCATCATCTTACTCAAGTTGACATTAGACTATAACGGCAGTGCATTTGGAAAAATTCCACAATTTTATATTTAGGTATAAAACCGTTTTTCTTGCATATACACATTTGGCAATCTATGTCGAATAGCTTCAATTCATTAGCTTCACAGATTAAAGTTAATTAACCCTCATCATCCTACAGAAGTTGGCATAAAGCCAAAACGGCAGTGCATTTGGAAAAATTCCAAAATTTTACATTTAGGTATGAAACCGATTTTCTTGCATATACACATTTAGAAATCCACACCGAATTGCTTTAAATCAATGGCGTCACAAATTATAGTTAATTAACTTTCTTCATTTTACTCAAGTTGACATAAAGCCATAACGGCAGTGCATCTGGCAAAAATTCCATAATTTTACATTTAGGTATAAAACCGAATTTCTTGTATGTACACATTTAGAAATCCATATCAAGTTGCTTCAAATTATTAAATTCACATATTAAAGTTAATTAACTTTCTTCATCTTACTAAAGATGGCATAAAGCCAAAACGGCAGTGCATTTGGAAATAATTCCACAATTTTACATTTAGGTATAAAACCGACTCTCTTGCATGTACACATGTAGAAATCCACATCAAGTTGCTTCAAATCATTAGGTTTAAATATTAAGGTTAATTAACATTCTTCATTTCACCAAAGTTGACATAAAGCCATAACGGCAGTGATTTTGGAAAAATTCCAGAATCTTATATTTAGGTATTAATCGAATTTTTTGTATATGCTCATTTAGCAATCTATGTCGAGTTGTTTCAAATCAGTAACTTCACATATGTAAGTAAATTAACCATCACCATCTTACTGAAGTTTGCATTAAGCAGTGCATTTGGAAAAATTCCACAACTTTGCATTTAGGCACAAAACCGAATTTCTTGCATGTACACATTTAGAAATCCATATCAAGTTGCTTCAAATACTTAGCTTTACAAATTAAAGTTAATTAACCTTCTCCATTTTACTGAAGTTTGCATAAAGCAGTGCATTTGGAAAAATTTCTGCAATTAACATTTAGGTATAAAACCGATTTTCTTGCATGTACACATTTAGAAATCCATATCAAGTTGCTTTAAATCATAGCTAACATATTAAAGTTAATTAACCCTCATCATCTTACCCAAGTTGACATAAAGCCATAACGGTAGTGCATTTGGAAAAATTCCAGAATTTTACATTTAGGTATAAAACCGATTTTCTTGCATATACACAATTGGCAATCTATGTCGAGTGGCTTGAAATCTTTAGCTTCACATATTAAAGTTAATTAACCCTCATCATCTTACTCAAGTTGAGGCTGTGCATTTGGAAAAATTCCAGAATTTTACATTTAGGTTTAAAACCGATTTTCTTGCATATACACATTTGGCAATCTATGTCGAATGACCTCAAATCATTAGCTTCACATATTAAATTTAATTAACCATCGTCATCTTACTGAAGTTGGCATAAAGCTAAACGGCAGAGCATTTGGAAAAATTTCACAATTTTATATTTAGGTTTAAAACAGTTTTTCTTGCATACACACATTTGACAATCTATGTCGAATGGCTTCGAATCATTAGCTTCACATACTAAAGTTAATTAACCTTCGTCATTTTACAGAAGTTCGCATAAAGCAAAAACGGCAGTGCATTTGGAAAATTCCAGATTTTTACATTTAGGAATAAAACCGACTTTCTTGAATGTAAACATTTAGAAATCCATATCAAGTTGTTTCAAATTATTAAATTCACATATTAAAGTTAATTAACTTTCTTAATCTTACTAAAGTTGACATAAAGCCATAACGGCAGTGCATTTGAAAAAAAATCCATAACTTTACATTTAGGTATAAAACCGATTTTCTTGCATGTACTCATTTATAAATCCACAGACAAATTGCTTCAAATCATTAGCTTCACATATAAAAGTTAATTAACCCTCATCATCTTTCTCAAGTTGACATAAAGCCATAACGGCAGTGCATTTGGAAAAAAATTCCATAATTTTACATTTAGGTATAAAACCGATTTTCTTGCATGTACACATTGAGAAATCCATATCAAGTTGCTTCAAATTATTAAATTCACATATTAAAGTTAATTAACTTTCTTTATCTTACTAAAGTTGGCATAAAGCCATAGCGGCAGTGCATTTGGAAAAATTCCACAATTTTGCATTTAGGTATAAAACCGATTTTCTTGCATATACACATTTAGAAATCCATATCAAATTGCTTTAAATCATTAACTTCACATATTCAAGTTAATTAACCTTCGTCATTTTACAGAAGTGTGCATAAAGTCAAAACGGCAGTGCATTTGGAAAAATTATACATTTTTACATGTAGGTATAAAACCGATTTTCTTGCATATACACATTTAGCAATCTATGTCGAATGGCTTGAAATTTTTACCTTCACATAATAAATTTAATTAACCCTCATCTTCTTACTCAAGTTGACTCAAGACCATAACGGCAGTGCATTTGTATAAAATTCCTTAATTTTACATTTAGATATAAAACCGACTTTCTTGCATGTACACATTTAGAAATCCATATCAAGTTGCTTCAAATTATTAAATTCAGAAATTAAAGTTAATTAACTTTCTTCATCTTACTCAAGTTGACATAAAGCCATAACGGCAGTGCATTTGAAAAAAATTCCATAACTTTACATTTAGGTATAAAACCGATTTTCTTGCATGTACACATTTATAAATCCATATCAAGTTTCTTCAAATCATTAGCTTTACATATTAAAGTTAATTAACCCTCATCATCTTACTCAAGTTGACATAAAGCCATAACGGCAGTGCATTTGGAAAAAATTCCATAATTTTACTTTTAGGTATAAAGCCGATTTTCTTGCATGTACACATTTAGAAATCCATATCAAGTTGCTTCAAATCATTAAATTCACATATTCAAGTTAATTAACCTTCGTCATCTTACAGAAGTTGGCATAAAGCCAAAACGGCAGTGCATTTGAAAAAATTCCACAATTTTACATTTGGGTATAAAACCGATTTTCCTGCATTTAAACATTTAGCAATCCATATCGAGTTGATTCAAATCATTAACTTCACATATTCAAGTTAATTAACCTTCGTCATTTTACAGAAGTGTGCATAAAGTCAAAACGGCTGTGCATTTGGAAAAATTCCACAATTTTATATTCAGGTATAAAACCGATTTTCTTGCATATGCACAGTTTGCAATCTATGCCGAATGGCTTCAAGTCATTACCTTCACATATTAAAGTTAATTAAGCTTCTTCATCTTACAGTAGTTGGCATAAAGCCAAAACGACAGTGCATTGGGAAAAATTACAGAATTTTACATTTAGGTATAAAACGATTTTCTTGCATATACACATTTATAAATCCATGTCAAGTTGCTTCAAATCATTAGCTTAAAGTTAGTTTACCTTTTCCATTTTACTGAAGTTTGCATTAAGCAGAGCATTTGGAAAAATTCCAGAGTTTAACATTTAGGTGTAAAACCGATTGTCTTGCATGCACACATTTAGAAATCCATATCAAGTTGCTACAAATCATTAGCTTCACGTATTAAAGTTAATTAACCCTCATCATCTTACTCAATTTGACATAAGACCATAACGGCAGTGCATTTGGAAAAATTCCACAATTCTACATTTAGGTATAAAACCGATTTTTTTGCATATACACAGTTAGCAATCGATGCCGAATGGCTTCAAATCATTAGCTTCGCATATTATAGTTAATTAAGCTTCTTCATCTTACAGTAGTTGGCAAAAAGCCAAAACGACAGTGCATTGGGAAAAATTCCAGAATTTAACATTTAGGTATAATACCGATTGTCTTGCATGTACACATTTAGAAATCCATATCAAGTTGCTTCAAATCATTAACTTTACATATTAAAGTTAATGAACTTTCTTCATCTCACCAAAGTGTACATAAAGCCATAACGGCAGTGATATTGGAAATTTCCACAATCTTATATTTAGGTATTTATCGAGTTTTTTGTATATACTAATTTAGCTATCTTTGTCGAGTTGTTTCAAATCAGTAACTTCACATATGTATGTTAATTAGCCATCACCATCTTACTCAAGCAGTGCATTTGGAAAAATTCCAGAATTTAACATTTAGGTATAAAACTGATTTTCTTACATATACACATCTAGAAATCCACACCGAATCGCTCCACGTAATAAAGTTAATTAACTCTCATCATCTTACTCAAGTTGACATAAGACCATAACGGCAACGCATTTGGAAAAAATTCCATAATTTTACATTTAGGTATAAAACCGACTTTCTTGCATGTACACATTTAGAAATCCATATCAAGTTGCTTCAAATTATTAAATTCACAAATTAAAGTTAATGTACTTTCTTCATCTTACTAAAGATGTCATAAAGCCATAACGGTTAAAAACCGATGTTTATGCGACTTCATGGCATCTCGCCCCTCCACACAACATAACATTCATCACACCACTCACACTCATCACACAACTCACACTCATCATACAACACAACAGTCAGCATACAACCTACATCATCATACACGCAACCTAACGCAACAAACCAACCACACTACACACACCCCACACGTTATCGTTTTCACCACCTAACCGATAAAAAAGGATTGGTTAGATCGGGGTGGATCACAATTCGTTTTCTATGCCCGCATCCGATACATCTGTACGTTTCGCCAACTATCGGAATTTTCATCAAAGTTGTGGTACTAAATTTGGATGCTTAAGTTTCGCTGCAGAAAATAATATTTTACGTAACGCAACACGCAAATTCACCACTCGACATCCTCCCTGTCTGATCAATGATAAAATACTACAGATTAAGCTTATGTTTTTGTCCAAGCAAAACGCACCAAACGAAGTCTTTCAACAAACCTTTGCTGAACTGGAATCTAATTTACTCAAATAATGGCTGGAAGTTATTATTTACGGATGGCTCCAAGTCCATCGATTCCACTTCGTTAGCAGTTGTCACTGCCACAGGAGAAATTATTTACAATTGGCTTCTTCCCTCAACGACCTCTGTATTTACCGCTGAAGGATCTGCTATCCTTCATGCAGTTAATTATGCAAAAAAGACTAAAGGAAAGTTCCTTATCTGTACAGACAGCAAATCGTGTATGTCTGCAATAACGTCTCCTTCCAATCACAATCCCATAATAGAAGTTATCAGAGACGCGGTCATTGGTGCCCCTCAGAAAATCCAAGTAATGTGGATCCCTGGCCATGCTGGTATTACAGGCAACCACTTTGTAGACCTCGCTGCGAAAAATGTAGCCAGGACTCCTGCCTTAACATACTACGTCTCATCCAAGCAAGACGCAAGCGAATGGAAAACATTTAAACATCACTACGCGGTCATAAACCCAGCCAGAAATCGTATAATCTACTCGTCAACAGTTCCAACTAGCGCAATGAAGGCATATACTCGATTAAGGATTGGACACACTATCATAACACGCGCCCACTTACTATCGGGTAAAAGCCCATCCATTTGCCCCTTTTGCGATGACAGCGCTACTATCAAACACTTACTCACACTCTGTCCGATGCTTCACCCAACAGCCCACAACTCTGACAACATTGATCTCATAAAACTACTAAGTGAACCTTCAGAAAAAAACGTGATGATTGTATATAGATTCTTAAAAACCAACGATTTGTTAAAATATATTTAAGCAACTTACATCTTTACTAACCCTTATGCCTTTATGCCGCGATGTCTGAATTTGGTATCCCCGCAAAACTAATACGGCTGTGTAAACTGACGTTGAGTAACACCAAAAGCTCCGTCAGGATCGGGAAGGACCTCTCCGAGCCGTTCGATACCAAACGAGGTTTCAGACAAGGCGATTCCCTATCGTGCGACTTTTTCCCTGCTTTTGGATAAAATAGTTCGAGCCGCAGAACTAAATAGAGAAGGTACCATCTTCTATAAGAGTGTACAGCTGTTGGCGTATGCCGATGATATTGATATCATCGGCCTCAACACCCGCGCCGTTAGTTCTGCTTTCTCCAGGCTGGACAAGGAAGCACAGAAAATGGGTCTGGCAGTGAACGAGGGCAAGACGAAGTATCTCCTGTCATCAAACAAACAGTCGTCGCATTCGCGACTTGGCACTCACGTCACTGTTGACAGTCATAACTTTGAAGTCGTAGATAATTTCGTCTATCTTGGAACCAGCGTAAACACCACCAACAATGTCAGCCTAGAAATCCAACGCAGGATAACTCTTGCCAACAGGTGCTACTTCGGACTGAGTAGGCAATTGAGAAGCAAAGTCCTCTCTCGACAAACAAAAACCAAACTCTATAAGTCACTCATAATTCCCGTCCTGCTGTATGGTGCAGAGTCTTGGACGATGTCAACAACGGATGAGTCGACGTTGCGAGTTTTCGAGAGAAAAGTTCTGCGAAAGATTTATGGTCCTTTGCGCGTTAGCCACGGCGAATACCGCATTCGATGGAACGATGAGCTGTACGAGATATACGACGACATCGACATAGTTCAGCGAATTAAAAGACAGCGGCTACGCTGGCTAGGTCATGTTGTCCGGATGGACGAAAACACTCCAGCTCTGAAAATATTCGACGCAGTACCCGCCGGGGGAAGCAGAGGAAGAGGAAGACCTCCACTCCGTTGGAAGGACCAAGTGGAGAAGGACCTGGCTTCGCTTGGAATATCCAATTGGCGCCACGTAGCGAGAAGAAGAAACGACTGGCGCGCTGTTGTTAACTCGGCTATAATCGCTTAAGCGGTTTCTACGCCAATTAAGAAGAAGAACCCTTAGCAATTAGAATTTTTCACCTAGTTATAATTACAAGACGGCTGAAGGCCTCGTAGCCAGTGCTGCGTTTATGTATTTATTATATAATAAAACTCTTTTTGTTATATGAATTATTATAAATAAATAAATAAATAAATAAATTTGGAAAACCGTTTCGGTCGCGTTTACTGGTGTGAAATAATAGTGAAATAAAAGTTAATTAGAACTTTGTAAAAATTTGAATATTTATTTTTATATTTATTACCATAAAGTTGAATTGTTCCCGCAAAACAAAACAAATAATACAAAAAGCGCTGAGTTAGTGGTTCCGAAAAAATTGCCAATCTTTAATTTAAATAAAAAAAAGGGATGCTAAAGGCGAAGTAAGTATACCCCGCAAAATCCATAGAAACTAACTCCAACAACCAAATGGTCCTTCGAGCCGCTCAGAAAGGCACCTATGTATGTATGATAAAAAACCACAGGTGAAAAAAAAAAAATATATATATATATATGTATATATATAAAATTTAAATACAGAACGATACAATATATAAAGAAAAATCCAAAAAGTTAAAAGGTATAAAAAGTGAAGGAATTATAACTATATATTAACAAATAGCATTAAACGGGCGTGTTATAACACAAAAGAAAGGTCAATATCCTCAACTGTGCATAATCCATAAATCATCCATAAGCGCGCTATACATAATACAAATTAACTAATAAAATAAAACTAAAGCGAAGTAAAAATAGAACACAGAAATAACACATACTTTTAACTTGAGTGCAGTGCAGTGGGACAAAAACCCCAAAACAAACGGCAGAGCAAACAAGGAGTACAAGCAACGTGGGAACAGACTACAAACTAAACACGGAAAACATCAAAGGGAAAACAAAAACCAAGACGAAAGGAGAATAAGCGAGAGAAAGAACGAAGAGATACACACACATAAATAAGTATTGCTACCCATAAACCCTTGGCGGAGAAAAAAGTAAGTCCGTTCCAATTAAATTTTTAATAAAATTATTTATGCGCATATGTGTGTTTAAAATACAGTTTGAGCTGTAATACATACAGTTAGTTAGAAATAACCCAACTGATCTATACGGTTAGACAGTTTGGTATATATATATTTTTTTTTTTTTTTTTTTTTTTTTTACGAGGAGGAAGCATCGAAAGCCTGAACCCCATGTCAGTGTGGAACTTTAATCCGAACTAAACCTCCTACCGTCATGTACCGTTCCCCCCGGTACCACCGTCAAGTATTATGTCGGGAGGATGGTTGAGTGACACTCAAGCGTACGTGATGGTCCAAATGCATTCAGTTACAAGTTGCATTTACTTGGCCCCACCTCTGTTGGTCTGATAACCCCCCTCGTACATTGTTCGTCGCCAACTTTTCCCGTCACGTCAACGTTTGTGTGTTTGAGTCGTGGTTGTCCGTTACATTTCTTCTCCGCCGCTGTTCGCTGGCACGTTGGGATTTCATTACCCTGGCTGCAACTTCGCAAGCAGCTTTCCACTTCTCTGTCGATTCGACCATTTGGCTTACCAGATTTTCGGGAGTTGGGTCTACACCGAACACATCTTTTAGGTATTGCCTCTCAAGATTATATTTTGGGCACTGGAAGAAGGTGTGTTCTACATTTCGACGGTATCGCCTCCGCAATAATCACATGTGTCGTTATTTTCGTGCCCGAACCGTTTCAAATATGCTTTAAAGCAGCCATGCCCTGTGAGAAGTTGAGTTACGTGAAAATCTACCTCACCGTGTGGTCTATTTAGCCATAGTTCGACATTGGGGATCAGCCGGAATGTCCACCGACCGTTTCCGCTTTCCTCCCAGCGCTTTTGCCATTGATCTACTGTCTCAGCCCTTGCTATTTCTTTTGATGTATTGTACGGTAACCTGTCATTTGTACAGCATTGTATCTCCTTGGCCAGGAGGTCTAAAGGGTGTAAGCCTGCAATAACTAGAGCAGCATCTTCCGATACTGTGCGGAACGCAGAACATACTCTTAGTGCGCAGGTGGCATATATCGAAAAAAGGCCACGGCGATATGATTTTACTTCTAGAGCTTTTCCCCATATCTGGACGCCGAACAGCGCGACTGACTTTAGTACACCAGCTAATAGTCGTCTTCTATTTTGCTTTGGCCCACGGGTATTGAGCATTAACCGGGTCAAGGCTCTGCACACTTTTGTAGCTTTTTCGCCTGTGTACGCTAAGTGATCTTTAAAGGACATCCTTGCATGTTACCTGTTTGGTATATATATACATATGTATGTGTAGGTACCGAAATAAATGAAAAAATTACAGTACCTGCCTACTGCTTATTTTGTGTTCCAAAGCACACTGTAATTTTCAAAAAAAAAAAAAAAATTCTCCAAAGTTTTGGTGATACCCCTTGGGCTAAAAAAGCAACAAGCAAAACAAAAAAAAGTGCAAATACATACATATGTACACATATAAGTAAAGTAAAGTTTGTATCAAAGATACGTACATATGTGCATATATATACATACATACAAAAATTTGTGGGCCATCAAACTTTGCGCGCCAAAATTTATATTCCGCAATTTATATACATATGTATATACATAGACATATGGTACATACATGAGTCAACTGTTTTAAGGAAAATTTTTGAGAAACTGTTGTTCAACTACCTGCCTTCAAGCTTACTTCGTGTCTCCAAACACACTACGAAAAAAATAAAATTTTTCAAAGTCAAGTATTCTTACTTGTAAGTTCTGGTGATATCCCTTGTGCTAACAAAGCAACAAGCAGGATCGCTTTAAAAATAAGCAAAGGCAGAAGAAAAAAACAACAACAACATACAGTGGATATTTATGTATGTACATATATGTATGTATATCGCGATCCAACTATTTCTCTCCTTGTATCTCTCGTACGCTTTCTCTCTCTCTCTAAATATTTACCAACGAGCCAGTAAAAAGTTACAAATACATACATACATAACTTTATACAAGTAATAATATGTTAAATATATTTATTACTACGGTCAACGAACTTTAGGAAAAAAAAAACGGAGCAAAACGGAATCGAAATACATGTGCATGGAGGATATCCACATCAACATTGAAACATTGAAAAATCAAAATTAACCAATATACATATTTACATATGCGCATTTATACGCATATACATACTTATAGTATATATGTACGTTAGGGTGATTCAAAAATTTTTTTTCTTTTTTTCAATTGGTACTCGCAAAAATAGGTTCCTAGACACCTCTAAGAAAGCCTCTCCAAATATGAGTTTTTAATTGTAACGGGAAGGTCCTCCGCCTAACGGTTTTCTATTTTTTTTTATTATCAGATAGAAAAATTTATATCTCGCTTCCAACTACTTGAAAAAATATTTTGTTAATTAGGTTTTGTAGGAAATTGAATGCTCTAAAATATGGTCTCTTATGATTTTTTCGTAAACCCAACAGTTTAAAAGATATTAACGGTTGAAATTTGACTATTTTTGAAAAATTCTTTTTTCTTATTAATTTTATAACTCAATGAAAAAAAATTATTATGAATGATGATACACATAGTTTTTGCTCTATAAAAATGGTCTACTACGATATTTCGATTAAGTTAAGCGTTTACGAGATATTCATCGTCAAACATCAATGCATATTAGGGTGATTCAAAAAAAAACTTTTTTTTTTCGTTTGGTACCCTGAAAAATGGGTTCCTAGATACCTCTAAGAAAGCCTCTCCAAAAATCTATTCATAATAATTTTTTTTCATTGAGTTATAAAATTAATAAGAAAAAAAGAATTTTTCCAAAAATAGTCAAATTTCAACCGTAAATATCTTTTAAACGGTTGGGTTTACGAAAAAATCATAAGAGACCATATTTTAGAGCATTCAATTTCCTACAAAACCTAATTAACAAAATATTTTTTCAAGTAGTTGGAAGCGAGATATAAATTTTTCTATCTGATAATAAGAAAAAATAGAAAACCGTTAGGCGGAGGACCTTCCCGTTACAATTAAAAACTCATATTTGGAGAGGCTTTCTTAGAGGTGTCTAGGAACCTATTTTTGCGAGTACCAATTGGAAAAAAAAAAAAAATTTTTTTTTTGAATCACCCTAATGTACGTACATCGCGTACTTATCAAAATTTCCTTTTCGTGTTCTTTTTGAGCAAACGTATGCAGATGCAATTAACAAAACATTTGCATACATACTCAGATATTTAATATTGACATATTTACGAATATATATAAAATTGTTTACTTATTTTCCGCGCATTTCGTTATATTGCATATGCATTATATATATATAAATTAACGAGACGGACGTTTATTTATTAATTAATTTTATTAGGTCGGCACTATGTGCCTATTTTATTATCTTAAAATTATTTATGTTTTTTTAGCGGCACTATGTGCTTGTCGAGTCTAGTAACTTAAAAAGACTAACTACACTTAACTTTAAAGTTTATAATCTAACCTATGCTTGAGCCGGCCTACGTGACCAAAGATGCTTGGTCAGCTAAAAGGGTTTGCGCGTGTAGCGCTCACCTGCAGCTATTTGGTTTTGGGGGAGAAGACATGGTTGCGCGTGTTTCGCTCACTGACGAATTTAGCGGATGCGCCTTTAGCGCAGTTACACTTTTGGTTGTAATAGGACTCCAAAGTATGCAAACGGTTTGTATGTTTCTAGCATATAATGTGGGAATGGAATTTATGTAGTAGTTCATAAAATATTGTGTTAATTCCTCCCTCCGAAATATCAAGCGTCCCCGCTTGATTAATTAAAAAAATGGGATGTCGTTAAGACTTCTATGCTGCGTCCTTTTAATTACTGGCATTTGAAATGATTCCGGTTTGCTAATAATTATTTCAGGCTTTACGCGCTTTTTGCATCTGAAAATTGCAATTATGGTAAGTACTAGGGCTAATAGCCCAAAATAAGTGAATAAACTGGATTTCGCTAAAAGATTCAGGAAACTTATTTTTTTAATGTTTTTTATATTAAGCTCTTTCATAAGTTTTAAGGATAGAACTTCCTCGAACTCTGAATTTGAGTTTGAATGTTGGATTAAAGCAGGCAGTGGTCTCAA
>NW_026089624.1:25234728-25281338 GCF_024586455.1 Bactrocera neohumeralis | reverse complement strand
GGTCACGTGGTGGCTGTACTCTTGTAAGATGATGCCTCTCCATGTGTTTGTGTTTTGATCACGTTGCACATGCGTCATGTGGTATTGGCTTGCTATTGTTGTATATATGTGTATTGGTAGGTAATATGAGTCATACGTGTATGGCTGGGTGTTAACTAGCGCGACAGAGTGGAAATATATCTGTCAAATATTAAAATACAGACGTTCTTATGGACACTGTTATTTTGACAGCTGCACGACTACACGACTGCAGGCCGACAGTTGTCGTTCCCGCTAACTTGAATATTTCCTATACATATTTGCCGACGGCAGTAGGACGACAGTAGAGATTTCTTAATACTTATCTGTACTTAAATAAAAACTAATCAGCGAAATTTGAGAGAAAAATCAGGACAACCTACATAAAATTAAGCACAATTTTTTTTGCAAATTGTATCGATTCTACATTATCCGAAGGAACTTCGTTCCTACCTGGTGTCCCACGACACCACATTTCTTTTTTAACAGCTGTGTAGGATGAATACCATTGAAATAGTGTAGTCTTTGGGCATCAAGTTTCGGGCAGCAATCCAAGAGGCTGAGTGAAAAGTTGCAGAACGGGCAGCAACTAGGAGTAGCGCCTTGAAGCAAATGTGAGGTTGTAATAATCGTGTGGCCAAGCCGGAGACGGGTATATGGAGTTATGTAGTTTGTCGGCATGGTCGGAGAGAAGCAGGGTTTTGTACGACTGGGATTGATTGAGGAGTAGTGATGGCTACATTGGCTCCACTCGGATAGCAATTTTTTTTGCCTCTCATTATTTATAATCCAGTAGATATCCCTTTTAAAAAGAACGTTGGAAGTTATGGTAGGTGTAACAACCATATCTTTAGCGACCTTATCGGCAATCGTGTTGCCCTTTATATCTGCGTGACCGGGGACCCACATGATTTCGATATTCTGGGGGTGTGAAATAAGGATGTCCCGAATGTTTTCAATAACGGGGTTGGTATGGTTTCATCCCTTAACAGCTTGAAAACATGACATACTGTCAGAGCAAATTATAAATTTTCCTTTATTTCGTACGGAATAATGATCGCCTTGAATATTGCCACGGCTGCTGCTGTAAAAATAGAGCAGAAATTAAACAAAATACCGTAAGTAAATACTTCTCCATGTTCTTTCACGACAGCAAATGAAGTCTGTGATGATTTTGAACCGTCGGTAAAAATCAGATCCCATCCAGTCGATTTGTATTTAGCTGCCACTTCGATGAAATTTGCCTTGTATACATCGATGGCAGTATTCGCCTTCCGCAGATGGACAAGTTCATTGATAAAATAATCATTTTTAAACAGCCACGGCGGATGAACGCTTTTGCGAATATGGGGCCTTTGGAGTGGAAGGCCGTTATCCTTTGCGAATTTGATACATAAGTAAACGGATGATTGCACTTTGGGTGGCCTTTTGCGCGAAATCGCTAATTGTAGGTCCTTTCTAAGAAGAGCGTTCGGTGAAAACATCAGCTTAGCGTAGAGTTTGCGAACTGAATCTTCGACGTCATCGAATGTTGTATTTAGCCCAGATTCTGCAAATAAATTATTTAAGAGTTCAACTTATTTTTTGCGTGATGTCCATAAACTTCCAAACCGTATTGTATAGTTGAGACAATAAGTGCCCTGGTTACGTTAATCAACAATGCCGGACCGAAAAATGAGTGCTTTGCGGAGAGATACTTAACTATAACTAATAGTTTGGAAATTAGTCTATCTCTTACATATTGACAATGTTGAGCGAAAGAGTACTTAGAGTCTAGTATTATACCTAAAAACTTAAGGCTATTTGTACAATTTATAGTTAGATCGGAAAAAGTTATGGTATGGGTGCTACAGTTTCTTTTTCTACAAATGTGCAACAATTTAGATTTGCTAGGGGAAATTGAAGCGCCGGAAGTTTGCGACCAGGAGAAGATTTTGGAGAGGATATCGGAGATTTAAGATTCGCGGACCCACTTTCCATTTGGTTAGTTCCCTTAGTATGATATGAATACCTATTCGATCGAAGGCTTTTAGAAAATCGAGAGACATCAGGGAGATGTGATTTTTATTTGACAAAGCATTAGAAATGTAGTGGTCAAGATGAACAAGTGAGTCAATAGTACCCTGCCCTCTTTTGAATGCAACTTGGTTATGATGAATGAAATCATTTTTGCGGGCATACTAGGAGAGTCTGGTAGCAATCATTTTTTCTAGCAGTTTGCCTAAACACGGGAGAAGGCAGACATCAAGGGGAGATTTACCAGGTTTGAGGATGGGAACTATCAAGCTTGTTTTCCAAGCTTGGGGGTAAATATCTGTAGAAACAAGTAAGGAAGCGCTAAGTTCGGGTGTCACCGAACATTTTATACTCTCGCATGATAAAGTGATAATCGAGATTTCATTAGACGTCATTTACATATTATTCAAATACCGTATTTGTGTAAAGTTTTATTCCGCTATCATCATTGGTTCCTAATGTATATACTCGTATTATACAGAGAAGGCATCAGATGGAATTCAAAATAGCGTTATATTGGAAGAAGGCGTGGTTGTGAACTGATTTCACCCATATTTCGTACATGTCATCAGGGTGTTAAGAAAATATTATATACCGAATTTCATTGAAATCGCTCTAGTAGTTCCTGAGATATGGTTTTTGGTCCATAAGTGGGCGAGGCCACGCCCATTTTCAATTTTTAAAAAAAGCCTGGGTGCCGCTTCCTTCTGCAATTTCTTCCGTAAAATTTAGTGTTTCTGACGTTTTTTGTTAGTCGGTTAACGCACTTTAAGTGATTTTCAACATAACCTTTGTATGGGAGGTGGGCGTGGTTATTATCCGATTTCTTCCATTTTTGAACTGTATATGGAAGTGCCTGAAGGAAACGACCTTGTAGAGTTTGGCTGACATAGCTATAGTAGTTTCCGAGATATGTACAAAAAACTTCGTAGGGGGCGGGGCCACGCCCACTTTTCCAAAAAAATTACGTCCAAATATGCCCCTTCCTAATGCGATCCTTTGCGCCAAATTTCACTTTAATATCTTTATTTATGGCTTAGTTATGACACTTTATAGGTTTTCGGTTTCCGCCATTTTGTGGGCGTGGCAGTGGGCCGATTTTTCCCATCTTCGAACTTAACCTTCTTATGGAGCCCAGGAATACTTGTAGTTTCATCATGATATCTCAATTTTTACTCAAGTTACAGCTTGCACGGACGGACGGACGGACAGACACACATCCGGATTTCAACTCTACTCGCAACTTTGTTGCGAGAGTATAAAAATATTATCGTAGAGGTTAAGAAGGCGGGATAGGATAGGAAGGGGAAGGTTCTTGAAAACGGGGTAAGAAATTCTATCGTGGCCAGGTGTTTTGCCTTTTACTGAAGAAGGGGCAGAGACCAGCTCCAAATGCGTTGTCTTTTTCTAAGTACTTGGCAGAGATCGAAAGATTGCTGGGTGGAAACCGGGATGAGGTTGTTTGGTACTTATTTGAAATAAATTCAGGGGGGAAGTTGCAATGGGAGGAGGCCGTAGAAAAGTAGTTGGCGATAGTGATGGGCGATGTTGTGACTTTTAAGGAACACTGCTACTTGTGACTGTGACTAGTATAAAAATTGTAACGAACATAGGCCAATAAAGTAGAACAAAATTGTTTCCTTTTTTCATTTAGGTACAATGTACATATTTATTAGAATAAACAGAAATTAACATAGTTAATTCATTTTTAGAAAATCACCAAATATGAAGTATATACATAAAAGATAAAATTAAATAGTGTTAAAAATATTTACATTAAATGGAAAAGAAGACCAAAATTGTTTGTAAACATTTTCCATTTGTATTCAAAAACAACAATATTTCAGTATTCCTTTCGCTTAATCTTGACCGACGATCACATACAATTTGCCCCGCTTTGGAAAAAATTCTCTCGCAAGGAACGGAGGAGGCTAAAACACATAAATACTTTTTGGCTAATTCTGCCATTTTAGGGTATCTGTATTTATTTTCAAGCCACCAATGAAATGGGTCGCAACTACGGGAAACCAGGCCATCTTCCAAATAGCGCTGAATTTCAATAATGGCTTTTGCTTCTACGCTACTATGTGGTTTATGTTCATTAGCGTATTTATCGAAAGAACTCCATATTGATACCGATTTTTCAATATTTTCTTGTGTTCTTTCAGTCTGAAATTCGATTTCTTCCCTTTGCATATCTATTAGATAACGTTTTATAAGTTTTTTTGTGTTATGAGCTGTTGATTCATCAGTCAACGCCACTAATTTGAATCTGGGATCTAGAAAAGTAGCTACCGTAAGTGTATTACTGTGTTGTAAACTGCAAAAACGTTCCCTAATTCCATTTAAAAAAATTTCAATCACTTTTTGTATAGTGCTTGAAAATGTTTCAGTTCGCAAGTGTCTATACACATCTAATAGACCATTTGCGATTGGTATTACCAGCGAACCTGTGCAATATGTTTCACCACTAATGCTTACTGTGGCATCTCGAAACGGTTTACAAATTTTGCACAAAGCAGCAACAGTCACCCACTCGTCGCTGGTTAATATAGGTAAATTTTTATTTATAATTACCAAAGTACATTTCACCGCTTCCTCCAACTCCGAAAAACGCTCCAACATTGCCAGTGTGGAGTTCCACCTCGTTTCAACTTGTTGAATTAATTTTAGAGGTTCTTTACCGCTGTTGCGCTGGTAATTTTCAAATGCTTCATTCGCTGAAGTACTTTTCTTGAAGTGAGCAACTATTATTTTAACTTCATCAGTTACTTGTTCTACTTCAGGAATGCGTAATCCTTCTTTTACAATTAAATTAATTGTGTGAGCCATACATCCAAAATGCTTCCAACCTAACTTATTAATTATAGCACTTTTTATGTTACAAGCATTATCCGACACAGCTAGCAATATTTTTTCGTTAATTTTCCAGTCACTTACGATTTGTTGTATCGCCTCACCTAAGTTTTCAGCTGTATGATTTTGCCTCAGTTGGGATGACGATAAAAGCACTGACGTTAGTTCAAAATTTTTGGAGACATAATGTGCCGTTACAGCAATGAAACTAGACGTGTTCCGCGACGTCCAACAATCAGTGGTGATGCAAAACTTTTCCTCGCTCCTAATCATTTCTCGCACCTTATGTTTACATTCCTCATACAATGCAGAAATCATTGATTTTGAAATCACACTTCTGCTAGGAATGTCATAAGATGGATTTAGGGCTGTTACAAATTCCCGAAAACCTTTGTCCTCAACTATAGAGAAAGGTTGCAAATTCACCGTAAAGAGCTGCAATAACTTGCTTGTTATTTCACTTTTTGATTTTAGCCGCGCGACATTTAAAATCTTAGTTTGAGTTAAAGGCCTTGGTAATGCAGTCGAAGTTGATGGAATATCCTCTTCAAAAGTAACAGGCGCATTTTGCGGCGCTGGAGTAATTTCCGACTGCAAAAACATTTTCACAATACCTATTTGATAATAACTTCAAAATTATATTACCATTTCCAATCGAACAGTAGGATGCCTCCGTTCCATACGTTTTTTTAAATATGATGTTGACGTTTTATATGATATTTTGGATTTACAAATATCACATTTTGCGAAAACAGCATCCACCTCTTTAAAATATTGCCACACATAACTTGTTTTGGTTCTTTTTGACACAGACATCTTTAATTTTTATTACGTATAAGCAAACTGATTTGTAACATGTCAACAAACAAACTCATGTAAATGATCCGTTATTTTTTAAGACGCACATTGTTAAAGTCACAATAAATATATTCTCTGAAGGATTTTTTTCAATATAAGGATACTCAATAGAAACTATTTAAAGTAAACGAAAACATACTTTTAAAAATATTTTGTTACTTATAAAATACTTTTTATAAGATTTTTTAAATTACAATATAAATTGATGCAATTTTAATATAAAAAGTTTTATAATTGGCTTTACTACAGCATTGAGGTTTCTATCGGGTGATTTTTTTGAGGTTAGGATTTTCATGCATTAGTATTTGACAGATCACGTGGGATTTCAGACATGGTGTCAAAGAGAAAGATGCTCAGTATGCTTTGACATTTCATCATGAATAGACTTACTAACGAGCAACGCTTGCAAATCATTGAATTTTATTACCAAAATCAGTGTTCGGTTCGAAATGTGTTTCGCGCTTTACGTCCGATTTATGGTCTACATAATCGACCAAGTGAGCAAACAATTAATGCGATTGTGACCAAGTTTCGCACTCAGTTTACTTTATTGGACATTAAACCAACCACACGAATGCGTACAGTGCGTACAGAAGAGAATATTGCGTCTGTTTCTGAGAGTGTGGCTGAAGACCGTGAAATGTCGATTCGTCGCCGTTCGCAGCAATTGGGTTTGTGTTATTCGACCACATGGAAGATTTTACGCAAAGATCTTGGTGTAAAACCGTATAAAATACAGCTCGTGCAAGAACTGAAGCCGAACGATCTGCCACAACGTCGAATTTTCAGTGAATGGGCCCTAGAAAAGTTGGCAGAAAATCCGCTTTTTTATCGACAAATTTTGTTCAGCGATGAGGCTCATTTCTGGTTGAATGGCTACGTAAATAAGCAAAATTGCCGCATTTGGGGTGAAGAGCAACCAGAAGCCGTTCAAGAACTGCCCATGCATCCCGAAAAATGCACTGTTTGGTGTGGTTTGTACGCTGGTGGAATCATTGACCGTATTTTTCAAAGATGCTGTTGGACGCAACGTTACGGTGAATGGCGATCGCTATCGTTCGATGCTAACAAACTTTTTGTTGCCAAAAATGGAAGAACTGAACTTGGTTGACATGTGGTTTCAACAAGATGGCGCTACATGCCACACAGCTTGCGATTCTATGGCCATTTTGAGGGAAAACTTCGGAGAACAATTCATCTCAAGAAATGGACCCGTAAGTTGGCCACCAAGATCATGCGATTTAACGCCTTTAGACTATTTTTTGTGGGGCTACGTCAAGTCTAAAGTCTACAGAAATAAGCCAGCAACTATTCCAGCAACTATTCCAGCTTTGGAAGACAACATTTCCGAAGAAATTCGGGCTATTCCGGCCGAAATGCTCGAAAAAGTTGCCCAAAATTGGACTTTCCGAATGGACCACCTAAGACGCAGCCGCGGTCAACATTTAAATGAAATTATCTTCGAAAAGTAAATGTCATGAACCAATCTAACGTTTCAAATAAAGAACCGATGAGATTTTGCAAATTTTATGCGTTTTTTTTTTTAAAAAAGTTATCAAGCTCTTAAAAAATCACCCGATATAATCAATTTAATTTGTACATAAGTATTACAGTTTAAAGATAAATTAACTTTTTATATGTTAACCAATTTCTACATATCTAAAATTGAGGAAAATTCATAGCTTTAATGAATATGAATTCATCACAGCCGCAATTGTTTATGTTCCACGGTGAATGCTATTTTGTCACAGTCGCAATTTTTCATATGATACTGTGACTGCTACTTTGTCATAGTCGCAATTTTTCATGTGATACTGTGACTGCTACTTTGTTCGTTAATTCCTGTCACTGCTACTTTAGGAAACTTGTCACAACTGTGACCAGTGATTTTTAAGTAGCAGTGACAAAGTCACAAGTACTCAAATATTTGCCATCTCTAGTTGGCGAACTCTTGAGCTATATCTAGAGGATATAGAAGAGTGCCGCGAGCGGAACTTAAGGCAGATATTGTAGAAAAAGAAGTCATCCCAGATAGTCTTTTGATGTCGGCCCAGATCCTTCTTGGGTTGGATGACGAGTTAAAGGTGCTGGTAAATTTTCCAAAGCAGGCAGCTTTCGCAAGTTTGGCTTTGCGGCGAAAATTAGCATTAGCTTTTTTGTACTGAAGCAGATTGGAGGAAAACCATGCAGACACGCATCTTGGAACTTTAACCAATCAGCAGAGTCAGTCTGGTATTTCAGCCTCGGGCGAAATGTTGAAGGAAGACGGTTTGAAGGGAGTCTGGTAATAATGGGGAAATGATCACTGCCATGGAGGTCATCAATTACTAGCCAAGTGCATTTGGTAGAAAGGGAAATCGAACATATAGTGAGGTCAAGGTGGGTGAAGGATTTGTGAGTAGAGAAGTGAGTCGGGGAGCCGTTATTAAGGACAAAGGAGTTGGAAGCAAGGATTGAATCTTTAATTACACGGCCCTTAGCATTAAGCGAATTGGAACCCCACATTGGGCTCCAGGCGTTAAAATCGCCTGCCATAATAAAAGGACTATCAATT
The DNA here is from genome assembly GCF_024586455.1 of Bactrocera neohumeralis. Lineage (NCBI taxonomy): Eukaryota > Metazoa > Arthropoda > Insecta > Diptera > Tephritidae > Bactrocera > Bactrocera neohumeralis. The sequence continues at coordinate 25,273,036 of NW_026089624.1, read as the reverse complement.
GACGGAAAAATACTATTAAAGTCAGTGGTTGAAAATGATTGATAAGAGAATTGAGCCAGTAGGCTTAGATACACCATCAATTATTCTGTTAAACTTATATAAAGTAGTTACGCCGTGTGTCTTAACACCCTCTATAATGTCGCTTTCAGGCAAATGAGTCAGGAATAGAGCAAAAATGGTTCCTTTTACGCTGTTCAAGTTATCGTGAAGTTTAGCGGTGATATCGCACACTCCCGGAAGAGATTTAGCTGACAAAAACTTTTCTGCAATTTTCTTATTTTTGAGAAGCAGAAGTAAACTGCCGTCGCGAAGCTCGGATATAGTGTTGACATCTTTGCTAATGGCTAGTATACCTTTATGTACGGCAAAACACGATAAGCTCGTTAGTGGTTTGTTGCCTTCCAATGCTTTTATTATGATGAATTTAGGATCGTCTTTTTTTGTAATTGGTAGTTCTGGGAATAAATCCAGTGGAGTCGTTTTTGTTTTTTTTTCGTTTAGGTCTGGAGCTCGGAGAAAGCAGGGCGAACCTGTTATTTCCGAGATCAGAAGCCCCGGGGGCATATTGGCAAATTGGTGATATGTGTCACTGACTTATTAAGCGCGGCTTAGTTAAGTAAACAACAAATGCACGTGTTTTAATACGAATAGCGCTGATAAACAGAATTGAAAACAAACGCACTGTGTTAGAAAGGCAACTGTTCACGCTGAGTGATAGTCGGAGACTGCCAGGTGATTTAATGTCATTTAAGTCTATCGATACTACTGTAGAAGAAAACGAGGCAGTGAATTTCCCAATTGAATTTTTAAATTCTTTAGACACATCAGGAATGCCACCACACAGTCTACGATTGAAAATTGGATCACCGATTATTCTACTGCGTACTTTAAACCCTCCTAAATTATGCAACGGCACACGTTTGGTGATCAAAAGAATTACTGGAAATTAACACTAGGCTATTAAGTGTTCGTAAAAATTGAAAAGAGATTGGTCCAGGAACATTTACCAACAATAAACGCAGAAAAAAGCATTCACGTTGTTTTGGATGTACAGTATAAAGTCGTCCCAGTGTCTTAGCTTTAAATATGCCTGCAATTGAAGGATGTCGTTCTCCCTTTTTACGTGGTTCCCATTTTTTAGCTGACATGTTCCATGTAAAATAGCATGGAATATCAGTGTATAATAGTTGTTTATGCGACTTCATGGCATCTCGCCCCTCCACACAACATAACATTCATCACACAACTCACACTCATCACACAACACAACATTCAGCACACAACCTACATCATCATACACGCAACCCCACGCAACAAACCAACCAGGCAGGTTGCAGGAGCATCAAGGGCATCAATAGTGGATAGTGAACAGTGTAATAAAAAAAACCTAAAGGATTGTAAATATCTTGAAAATCTTGGAATTTGTATTGTAAAAATATTAAAGTTTCGCCCGCAAAGGGAAATACATACCTATATACAAATTGTTACATTTTTTTCCCCCACTAAAACTCGGAAATCTTTTATTTCACTTAATACACAAAGGGATATCTAACTAAAGGCAAAGTAAGTACACCCCGCAAACTACATAGAAACTAACTCCAACAGACAAATGGTCCTTCGAGCTTCTCAGAAAGTCACCTAAAATAAAATTCCACAAACGTATATAGAAAGTGAAAAAATAAAAATTAAATACAAAACGATGCAATAAAGGAAAAAAAAAAGTTAAAAGTTAAAAGTGAAAAGTGCCGTTAGAGATTAACAAATAGCATTATACGGGCGCGTTATGACACAAAACAAAGGTCAATAACCTCAACTCTGCATAATACATAAACGGGCGCGATATAACACAAATTAACTAACTAAAGAAAATAAAAACTAAAGTGAAGTGAAAATATAACACAGAAACAACACATACTTGTAACTAGTGTGCAGTGCAGTGCTAAAATACCAAGAAAAATAAGTACATACATACAGTGACAAAAACCCCAACACATACGGCAGAGCAAACAAGGAGTACAAGCAACGTGGGAACAGACTACAAACTCAACACGGACAACATCAAGAAGGAAATAAAAACCAAAAAGAGAAACGACATAGAGAGTACGCATCCATACATAAGTATTGCCCAAAAACCCTTGGCGGAGGAAAAAGTGAGTTCTTTCGAATTTAATTTTTAATAAAAGTATTTATGCGCATATGTATGTTTAAAATACAGTTTGAGCTGTAATACGACATACAGTTAATTAGAAATAGTCAAATAGTTCTATACAAAAACCGGTTAGACAGTTCGATATATACATATGTATGTACGTATGTATATAGGTACCGAAATAAATGAAAAATTTACGGTAACTGCCTATTGCTTATTTTGTGTAATTTCCCAAAATCAAAAAAAAAAAAATTTCAAAGTCAAGTATTATTACTTGCATTTGGTGATACCCCTTGGGCTAAAAAAGCAACAAGCAGGATCGCCTATAATAAATAAGCAAAGGCGAAAAAAAAAAGAATATGCAAATACATACATATGCACACATATAAGTGAAGGTACTCAACTGTATAAAAGATACATACATACATACTTACATATGGGCATATACATATACATACATACAAAAATTTTTTGGGCAATCAAACTTTCCGCGCCAAATTTTATAGTCCGTAATTAATATACATATATTCATAGACATATGGTACATACATAAGTCAACTGTTTTAAGGAAAATTTTTGAAAACCTGTTGTTAAACTACCTGCCTTCAAGCTTACTTCGTGTCTCCAAACACAAAAATTTTTCAAAGTCAGGTATTCTTACTAGCAATACCCCTTGTGCTAACAAGGCAAAAAGCAGGATCGCTTTAACATATAAGCAAAGGCAGAAGAAAAAAAACAACAACAACATAACAGTGGATATTTATGTATGTACATATGTATATCGCGATCCAAATATTTCTCATTTATCTCTTACGTTTTCTCTCTGTCTTAATATACACCAACGTACCAATATAAAGGTTACAAATACAAACATATCTACATACAAGTAATAATATATAAAATATAGCGAACTTTAAACAAACAAAAAAAACGGAACAAAACGGAATCGAAATACATGTACATGGAGGATATCCATATCAACATTGAAACATTGAAAAATTCAAATTAAACATCACATATTTAATCTATATATATAAAATTAAGTGGCAAAACTTCCTGTTCGCATACTCCTCTTAGATGGCTTGCCCGATTTCAATGAAATTTTCAGGGGTGATTGGGGTCTGTTTGGAGGGTGCACATAAGAAATTTAATGTGTGTATCATTGCACGTTGTGCAAAAAAAAAAAAACAAAAAACGAAACAACTGGCGGATGTTTACAATTAATAAAAAACATTGACATCGCATGTTGATCGTTTTTGCCTGTCATTCGTTCTTTGTATGGATGACTGTCAAGCTAACAAGACATACAGAACGTAAGTGTTCCGAATGCACTCAGTGTATCAAAAAAAATGTTTCAAAATTGTGTGTATTTTTCTCAGATTTCAACGTGATTAACATTCTGCGTACAACACAAAGCAAGTGAGTATTGTTGTGGTTTCATATGTGATGCCATGCGGTTCGATTGTCGCTTGAAAATTCGCGGTGTGTGTAAAAAAAAGTGTTTCAACATTGTGTGTTTTTTCCAGATTTAATTCCATCGATTTGCTACATTTATTCGAACCGATTTTGTGCTTTCTGCTGACGGTGCAACACACAAAAAGCAAGTTAGTATTGTTATTGTTTCGCAAGTGCTTCCATGCGGTTAGCAAATACACTGTTGGTGGGTCTTATTGCATACGCGTGTGTTGGTAAAATACATAGTTTAAGATGTAGTTTTAGGTTAATTTTTCAATTTTTGTTTATGTACTTCAAATATGCATACTCTAGCACGAGTATGTTTCAACATTGTGTGTTTTTTCCAGATTTAATTCCATCGATTTGCTACATTTATTCGAACCGATTTTGTGTTTTCTGCTGACCGTTCAACACACAAAAAGCAAGTTAGTATTGTTATTGTTTCGTAAGTGCTTCCATGCGGTTAGCAAATACACTGTTGGAGGGTCTTATTGCATACGCGTGTGTTGGTAAAATACATAGTTTAAGATGTAGTTTTAGGTTAATTTTTCAATTTTTATTTATGTACTTCAAATATGCATACTCTAGCACGACCACCGGGGACAACACTAACTACCTTTTTCGAGTTGTGTGAAAACGATTAATTTGCAAGAACATTGCTATATTCCGAAATACCACAATATTTCACTAGAAATCCATCATCGAAAACATTTCAACGACGAAAGCAAGGGGAGCGTGTTGACGGTTATCCAAATGTCCGTAAAACCGATGCCTTAAGACGTATTTACACCATCCATCCGAACAACGCCGAATGTTTTTATTTGCGTCTGCTAATAGTCAACGTGCGCGGACCAAAATCATTTGCTGATTTGAAAACTGTTGACGGTCAGTTGTGTGCGACGTATCGTGAAGCAAGTCAGCGATTGCATTTGTTAGAAGATGATATGCATTGGGACACCGCACTTCATGCCGCATCACTCACATCTCATCCAAAACAAGTACGCGTACTATACGCCATAATAATATCTACATGCCTTCCGTCAAATCCGCAATAACTGTAGAATAAGTACAAAGACTGCATGACCGAGGACTTATTAATTTTGGCGCATAATCGAGCATCGGACGCAGACTTACTATATACATTACAAATGTATAATTCTGCTTTGATATTGGTTGAAGATCTGTGCCTTACAATTGCGAATTAGGCATTAGCGCAACTTGGCATTACTGCGCCCAATCATTGACCGTGAGCTTCAACGTGAACAACAATACGATTGCAATGAATTGCGTGCTTTCATACAAGCTAACATTACCAAATTGAATATTCAGCAGAAAAATGCTTATGATAAGATTATACGAGCGGTTGACAATAACGCCGGTGGATTCTACTTTCTTGATAAATTGCGCTAGCAATTGCTTCGTCAGGCATCGCTGCTACTCTACTTGATGGCTGCCGAACAGCACATTCTGCGTTGAAATTACCGTTGAACATCCAAGTCGTTGAAACACCAACGTGCAATATATCGAGGAATTTAACAATGGCAAAAGTTTTGCGAGGAGCTGGAATAGTTCTATGGGATGAGTGCCCAATGGCTAACAAAAAGTCATTAGAAGCATTCGATAGAACAATGCAAGATTTACGCCAAAAACAAAAACTTTTTGGCGGAGCATTAGTCTTATTATCCGGCGATTTTCGGCAAACTTTGTCAGTCATTCCTCGATCAACTCCTGCCGATGAAATAAACGTATGTTTAAAATCGTCAGTTTTGTGGAGACATGTTCAAAGGCTGACTCTTGCCATCAACATGCGAGTCCAATTGCAAAATGATCGATCCGCAGCGGCGTTTTCGAAGCAGTTGTTGGACATTGGCGAAGGCAAAACACCAATCGATGATACCGGTTTGATTACATTGCCGAACATCTTTTACAATCGAAAGAAGAATTGATTGAAAGTGTATTTCCGAATATTGTTCAACACTACCAACGCCACGATTTTTTAGTGAATGCGCAATATTGGCACCGAAAAATGTACACGTATACACGTATACGTAAAACTCTTAAGAGTTTTAATCGATTTAGGTGTAGCAAAATGCACAGGGTAACAGCTAGTATTGACATATTTACGAATATATAAAAAATTGTTTACTTATTTTCCGCGCATTTCGTTATATTGCATATGCATACGTATTACATACATATGTACATATGTGACAATTGTGCGAACCTATAAGGGAAACAAAAGACCACACAAACATTAAGCATAACTATATGCATATAAATATATACATACATACGTATACTTTTGCGTTATTGTTATTTTCCTTCTCTTTACGTTCTTATCTCAAAAGATACACGTACTAAGGAATAATATACAAATTAATCGCGAGTATTTCGCAGATACGTTTAAATAATACACGGTAAAAAAATAAAAAAATAAAATAAAATAAATAATAATAATAATTATATACAAACATTTTTTGATTTTGACAATTTATGCGGTGAATACGTGTTTGCAAATTTATATTATATCATTCAGTTAATTAATAAGAAAAGTTTCAAATCTATTTTTCTTTTCATTTATATTTACACATTTGCTCATTTTACCAATTTTTTAATTGTATTTCAAAGCAAAATATTTTCAAGCTCAAAGCTTACAATTTAATTCTATAAATGCAATCGGAAAAATCAAAAGAGGTTAAACCAAGAACACCTCAATTATTAGAAATTCCGAAAATGGCTGATGATGATTTGTGATTTCAAAGCACACCTGCAGAAGCTACACGCTCAAAGCAGGGTGTCAAACGAAAAAGAACCAAAGATAATTCAGTGTCAAGGTTCATAACTGAAAGTGACAGTTTTGTTAGATACTGCACAAGATTTACTGCTTCCCCGATTAATGATAACACAGAATCGGTTCTAAATTTAAAAATTCAAAGCATATATAGCATATGGGCACGCCTTCTGGCAGCATACGATACAGTACTAGATACTGACGATGCTGAACTCCCAGAAAACGTAAAAGCTTCGGCGTCAGCTAAATATGAAAACTGCCTCGAACAATATGAAATTACGAAGGAAATGATATTGGACCAAATAAATTTATTAAGGCCATGTAGAGCCACTACTCCTCCCCCGACAGTAGTTACGACTCATAAAGATGAAATAGATACAGGTATATTCTTGAAAGTGACAGCTTGTGATACTGAAGTTTTTCACGGAGGTTATGAGCAGTGGCCGTCCTTCCGGGACATGTTCACTGCCGTATACATTAACCATTCCAAACTTTCACGAGCTCAAAAGCTGTACCATCTCAGATACAAAACAAAAGGGGAAGCTGGCAGTATCGTCAAGCGTTTCGCTTTAAATGACGAAAACTTTAATCTGGCTTGGGAAGCACTGGTCGAAAGAAACGAAAATGAAAGAGTATTGGGAGACAACAAATAACAATTTTAATGAATTTACCAAAAATTCAACAAGAAACCAGCCAAGAGTTTCAAAAACTATACTCGACAGTGACTAATTGTTTATCTGTGTTAGAAACACAAAAGATTTCCACAGAATCGTAGGACCCTATCCTAGTAGGGTTGATGCTGCTCTGCTACGATGGAAGCAATCACGAAAAGAAATCGCCAAAATGGCATCAAATGAAAGACTTCTTAACAACTCGGATAGCTCTAGGTCACTCTAGAATATCAGCAGTCCAGCAATTTCTAAGTTTGGAAAAAAGTCGGATAAAGAAAAGTGAGCTCAAATCAGTATATGATAATGTGATGGACGAATATCTAGACCTCAATCATAGGGAAGAAGCTGTACCATATGAAAAAGTATCTAAAGGTAGATATTTATCTTTTTACCTGCCACATCACGGGGTAATACGACCTGATAAACTCACAACAAAAGTACGAGTGATTTTCAATGCCTCAAAGTGTACGAGCTCAGGCAAATCACTCAACGACGTACTATATACTGGCCCAACCTTACAAACTGATCTCATGCTGTTAATATTAAATTGGCGTACGTTTAAATACGTTTTTAATGGGGATGTAGAGAAAATGTACAGACAAATTCTAGTACATAAAGATGACCAAGATTTCCAGCGTATAGTCTTCCGCTAATCGAGTAATAGTACAATCCGCGACTACAAACTTAAAACCGTCACCTTTGGCATCAATTGCGCACCCTATTTGGCGATCAGGACACTGCATGAAGTGGCAAAAACGTGCGAAACAAATTTGCCCTTAGCAACTTCTGTGTTACAAACACAAACATACGTGGATGATATTCTATCAGGTAGCCACAGTCTGTCCTTAGCGTGCGAATCACTATCTCAAGTGATCAAAGCACTAAATTCAGCGGGATTCCCCTTAAAGAAAATTATATCAAATCATCCCGAAATAATAAAAAACATAAAAAAGGAAGACATATTGGATACAAATTTCCTTAAATTTGAAACGGCCAGTACAACAAAAACCCTAGGGATTCAATGGAATGCGATTACAGATCAATTCTCATATACATACAATTGAGTTAATATCTGCAATGTCCGCCATAACCAAACGCCAAATACTTTCCTCGGTGGCAAAACTTTTCGACCCCGCAGGATGGCTTTCGCCAATAATGATTCAAGCAAAAATCCTCATTCAAGAATTGTGGCAAGATGGCACTGAATGGGATGAACAGGTAAAACCTGTACGTTTAACAAAATGGGTACAATTTGCGAACAATTTGCATACTATTCCTGAAATTCGAATCCCTCGTTGGTTAAATTTCACCCCTAACATTAACACAGAATTACACGGTTTCTGTGATGCCTCTGAAAAGGCTTATTGCGCAACAGTTTACGTACGCACACAGTACGATAACAAAGTATCTGCACACCTCTTGGTAGCCAAAGCCAAAGTTGCACCTTTGAAGACACTCAGTCTGCCACGGCTTGAACTGAATGGTGCTCTTCTGTTAGCAAAATTAATTTCAATAGTTCAAACCCATCTGAAATTAACCGATCACAAAACGTATCTTTGGTCAGACTCAGAAATAGTTTTAGCGTGGTTAGAAAAACCACCCTATTGCTGGAAGACCTATGTATCTAACCGAATATCTCAAATCTTGGACTTAGTTGGCCCAGCATAATGGCAACATGTTGCAAGTGCGGATAACCCAGCGGATCTTGGGACAAGAGGTTGCAAACCATTGCACCTCACCAGCACTACACTCTGGTAGAATGGTCCAACATAGCTAACAGAATCACAAGAATTCTGGCCAAAGTCTCCCGCTCGTAATATAATACCGCCGGAAAGTCGGAAAATTGAAAATTTTCATATCACTCCAGAAGAGGATGATATTCTCCACAGATTTTCTCCATTTCCTAGAGCACTAAGAGTAGTCGCTTACTTGCGCTAATTCACCCAAAGACTTAAACAAAAAATGAAAGGGATACCAAATGATCCTTGCGTACAACTAACGCATTCCGATTTGCAACATGCCAAAGTAAGTCTCATCACATACACCCAAAACCGCTATTTCAGTGAAGAGATATCAAAGTTGCTTGAAAAGCGACCTCTCGAAAAGGGAAGCTCACTTCTCGTCCTAAACCCATTCTATGACACTAAGGGATTAATAAGGGCAAATGGAAGATTAGCGAACTCCAGCCTTAGTTATAACGAACGACATCCCATTATTATACCTGATAAATCCCGTTTTGCTCATTTATTCTTAATATATCGTCACCAGCTTACACTACATGGTGAGCATCGCTTGATTAATACTTAAAAAGACGACTTTTATGCGGAAACAATGTACCTTGTACAAACATAAAATACGTACGCAGATCATGGCAGCTTTACCACCTGAACGCTGCAATTATGCTCTACCTTTTACTATTACTGGGGTTGATTTTGCTGGACCTTTCCAGATAAAGGCCTCGATGTTAAGGTCTTCTTCATTTAAAAAAGGGTATGTGGCTGTTTTTGTATGTCTTACGACAAAGGCAGTACACCTCGAGCTTTGTTCAGATCTGACAACTGCGGCTTTCCTCGCAACATTTGCACGCTTTGTCGGACGACGCGGATTTCCATTAAAGATTATGAGCGACAATGGAAAAAACTTTATCGGAGCTAAACGAGCCACCGAGAAAGAGTTCATAAACTTTATGAAAGAAGTATCCCCTGAAATTGTTAAAAAATATGCACCCCAAGGGATCTATTGGCAGTTTATACCTCCATGTTCTCTACACATGGGTGGACTTTGGGAATCAGCAGTAAAAAGCTTTAAGTCCCATTTAAAGAAAACGGCTGGTAATCATAAATTCAATTATGAGGAGTTTACTATACTACTCACTCGTATCGAAGCCGTATTAAATTCAAGACCTATATCACCACTCTCACAAGATCCCTCCGATTTCACAGCTTTTACACCTGGACACTTCCTCAGAGGAGCTCCTCTTCTCGCCATACCTGAGACAGAAGGAGACTCACTCACTAAATCGATGGGAAAGAACAAAGATTCTCCATCATGAATTCGGCCACAGATGGAAGGAGGACTATCTTAAAGATCTCCATGAGAGATATCGATGGAAAACGATCCAGAAGGAACCCAGTACGGGCGAAGGCGTCATCATACAGGACGAATGCCTTCCCCCAACCGAATGGCGACTAGGTCGCATTGAAAAGGTACATCGGGGACGAGATGGTCATATAAGAGTAGTAGATGTACGAACACAAACTGGCCTACTAACTCGACCACTAGTGAAATTGTGTTTTCTTCCAAATACCGAAGAACCGATCACCGAAAACAAGCGAACGCAAACGCATTCATAAAATCAAACAATAATTAATTAAAAATATAACGTTTTACAATCCATACGTACAAACCAAAAACATAATGAACGCGATTAATAATAAACAATAAAATCCATATATAAATAATATATAATACATATAAATAAAAGTGTCATATAATGACATAAATAAATACATCAATACATAAATAGCACACATATACACATAAGGAGTAGCATACTTCATACTACTAGCAAAACCATGTTTAATATACATATTCCTATTCCACTAGAAATGGACGTAGAAGAAACCCGCAATAACCCCCAATCGGTGAGGTCCGCAACTAATGCAAATGCAACAACCGCTGCACCCATCGCCGCACCAAGGAGGCAACAAGGCACAAGCCCGCCCAGCCAATCATCCGGTCAACCAGTGAGAGAAGCGGGCGAGGAGCAGTTCGAGGAGTATGTACCGCCGCGATGCAGCCTATGCCCTCGACCCCATGTCCTTAAGAAGTGTACAAGTTTCAAGACGATGACACCCGCTCAGCGCCAACAGATCGCTAGAGCCCACGGCCACTGCATGACATGCTTGGCAGACACGCACGCTACGTTGGAGTGCATGTCCGACGGGTCGTGTCAGTACTGCCACCGACCGCATCATACACTTTTTCACCGCTTTCCTCGACGCTCGGTTCAGTCAACGCACGCCAGTCACCGGCATGGTCAACAGCGGCACCATCAGCATGGGAATCACGTTCAACGCCGACGAGCCCATCGCTCTACGCAGTCCCGAGGTGCACGTTCGCAGACACCACCACATCATCGTCAACGTAACCAGCGCTGTAGTGAGCACCCTACAGAAACTGCAGCGACTTCTAGGCAATTAATTCGCCTAGGGGGGCCGGGATGTTTATGCGACTTCATGGCATCTCGCCCCTCCACACAACATAATATTCATCACACAACTCACACTCATCACACAACATAACATTCATCACACAACTCACACTTATCACGCAACTCAACATTCAGCACACAACCTACATCATCATACACGCAACCCCACGCAACAAACCAACCACACTACCCACACACCACACGTTATCGTTTTCACCACCTAACCGATCAAAAAGGATTGGTTAGATCGGGGTGGAACACAATTCGTTTTACGCCGGTAATCTAAACACTTCGCCCTTCTTTTTTGATCGCCAACTCGTCCCCGTTGATCCGCCAATTTACAAGCGTTTAAAAGAACTGGTCCAAATTTGGGTTCCCCAACCGGTCGCGCGAGTTAAGTGTGTAGAGCCAAGATTAAATAAAAACATAAAGTTGTTATAATTAACTGCACTCTACTTTATTGGTTCTTCTGAACTAAACTTGAAATGTCAATGTCACTGCTATTTATAATAATCAAATTGTTCAGCTGCTAAGCTGTTATACGATAACTTATTGTTTATTTGTTTGTGTACAAATTCTGCATATGCAGAATTTACTGGTCAATGCTCGAAAAGTAATATAAACAATAATAAAGTGAACGACCCTTATGCAAACATATTGCTTAAGTGTCGTTCTGTACGTAAATAGTGTAAGTGTCGCTACAAAGTAATAAGCGACAATAATTAAAACTGCTGTTTATGCTTAATCGGCATATTTCGTTTTTGATTGTTTATACGTATTTTCGTGCATTGGCTTTTTAATTGTGGAGGCTAAGCCTTAGCTGTGGTTTTGGAGTTGGAGCTGCCGTCGTTGTTACTAACGTAACTCCTCCTTCCCTTGATTGAAAATTCTCCCGAATTTTTATTCTAAGTATTGAGAATTTTTGTATATGTGGACAATAGCACTCACAGTGATAATTATTATCAATAATATGATTACAAAAGTTATAATGATTGATGTTGAGTGAATATTTTTATCGAATTTTAATTCTTTGATATTTTTGATGTTGTCTATTTCATTCAAGACTATTTCGTCTAATGATAAGGTTAATTTTGTATTATTGTACATAAATGTGGGTAATTTAACGAAGCTATTTTTAAATGTTTTATCATAGTTGGAAAAAATTACATTATTTATTTCTATTTTACAATTACTAAAAATTATTAAATTATTATTATTTAATGTTACATTTCGTTCATCACAAGTATTTATTAATTTTGTGTTATTTATGTTTTTTGCAAGAATGACACCAAGTTCGAGTTCTTTTATTTCTGCTTTTACATTTTTGATTTTTGGACATACATTATTGTTGAATATACAAAGATTTGTTTTTCTTAGCTTATTTACATTAGGATTATTGAAGTAATCATATGTATTATTATTGTAATATACAATTTCTGTTTCTTGAAAGTTAATTTCAAACTTATTATTGTCTGCAAGTGGTGATAGAAAATATCTCTTTACATTTACAATTGTTTTGGGTATTTTTATTAAAAACAAAATTTTATTACTTTTAAATTTTGCTACGCCTAATTTAATATTTTGCAATTTATAGAAATCGATTTCTAAAGTTTGTATTTCTTCTGATGTTAGTAAATTATTGACCATAATATTGCTATTTGCAGCAATGATATTGTTTTGAATATGTTCAATATTATCATTTAAAATTTTTATTTTTAACATAATATCCATATAAAATAAATGTGAAAGAATATCATTGTTAGACTGATCTATGCTATTAAATTTTTCTGTAATTTTTTGCCTATCCAATTCAATTGTTTTAGCTAGTTTTCTCATAGTTTCGTTGAAATTATTATTTATCAGTATATTGTTATTAAAAGCTTCTATCATGTTGTGGTTATTCTCATCTATTGTACTTATATGATTTTCTATTTCGGATCTGTCCTCATCATCCATGGTACCAGCTATCCATTTGAGACCTGAACCTACGATGTTGAGTAGACCTCTTTTATTTTTGTTTATCTGGAGGGTATGTAGTCTAGTCCTAGCTTTCTTTATTTCTGATAAGAGAAGTTCCTTATTATCTATTATTTTAAGTTGTTCTACGTTTTCTTGGAGGTTTTCTATTGTCTTTTCGATTTCAGTAAGATCTATAATATGTAGTATAGTTGTATAGTCCGCAATTAGTTGTACATCAGTTAATTTTATTTCGACATATCCATTATGGTTTTCGTTGATGGGTTGGATTATTAATGTTGACATTACTAGTGGTATTATCATCAGGATTAATATACCTGTTGATGTCCATTGCCCCTGAAAATTTATTTTTTCTTTTAATGTTGCTTGGGTATATGTTTTCTAGTTTTAATTTTTTGTAACGAGGCTCATATTTATGCCTAAGTGCTTTGTAATTTTTTACATAACCTTCGTGATTATTTTGTACGAATTCCTTCCTATTTTCATTTCTTTTTTCTATAATTTTGTTTTTTGCTTCTAATATTCTGTTTTTAATTAGAGTTTTTTCTATCTTTCCCTCTACTTTGTCTAAGGGTGTTGTTTTTATTGTGGAATGAATGGATTTATTGTACCACTCGATACACTTGTATACCCTTTCTTGTGTTGACCATTGAGAATTTTGTGTTTCAAGTGTTCTAAATTTTTCGGATAATGTGCTGTGCAACCTTTCTACGTCTGCATTCCCGGTATGGTTGTTTGGTTTCGTAAAATGTACTTCAATATCTTCTGACTTTAGGAAATCTTTGACATTTATTGAGTTGAACTCGTTATCAGTAATTATTTTTTTTGGTTTACTTCTCATTGAAAAGTACATTCTAATTTTTTCTATAATTGTGTTACTATTTCTGTCTTCTAAATGTATGGCTGTTGCATGTTTCGAAAACTTATCAATGAATGTGATAAAGCTATGTTTCTTTATAGTGTAAACATCCATATGTAAAATTTCATTTACATCAAATGGTGTTTCTGTGATACTAAATTTTGCTTTAATAGGGTTCCTACTGTATTTTGATCTGTTGCAAATATCACAATTATTTATATATTTTTGCACGAAAACTTTGAGGTTTTTGTAGTAAAGTTTTGTTTTGATACCTTCATAATTTTCTGTTATTCCATTAATATGATATTTAGCAATTTGTTTAAATAATTCATCTTCACTGCAAACTTCTTTCGCGTTAAAGCTACATTTATAAAATTTTATTTCAGTGTTAAATAACTCTACTAACTTGGATTGAACCTGCTTGTATAAATTATCGGGAAGTTCGGTATATATTCCTACCCTTTTCGACTTTATATGTTGTCTAAACAAATCGGCCATATAATTAGTCTCAATATCATTTGAATTTATATATATTTTGATTTTACCGTTTGCTACTTTCGTGTCTTGCGTTTTATTATTTGTAATTATAATTTGAGTTGCAAATCTGTTAACTACTGTATTGAGTGGTGTAAAATTTTGATAGGTGGTGTTATCTTCTTCAACGTTTTCGGTATTTAATATGTTGCCTGATTGACTATTTATTCGGCTCATAAAATCGGCTACTTTATTTTCCTTACCCTTTATGTAGTTAATATGTATGTTATATTCGCCAAGTTTCAAGAGCCACCTTTGGAGTCTTGGGTTAATATCTTTTCCTTTCGTCTTTGTGTGCAACCAAACAAGTGGTTGATGGTCTGTTAAGAGTTCAAATGGTTTGCCATATACAGTGTTCCAATAAAGTCTTCGTACAGCACCTAATAAAAAGAATATTGATAAAAATCGGTAACATATTTAACATTTTTTTTTAATTTTTTAGTGCGTATTTATTTATGATATATTTCATTTTATATTAAACGAAAAATAAATATAATTTATTACAAAACATCAAAACTATACATAAGAATTTAAAAAATTTCACTATTTAAACTCCAATAAAGTCTTCGTACATTTCGCTTTTGTTGGCAACTTCTTTTTCTAAATAATAATAGGCAACCTTCCTTATAACGGTACTTTGTTAAAGTGAAATAAGTAAGCTAGCGGAATATTTCAGTGACTCATTTGAATCGTAAAGGTTGTGAATTTTAACAAAAAACTTTCGTGGTTATAAAAAAATGCCTGGTAAATATTTATCCATTAACGAACGTGAGCTTATCATAAATTTGCATGTAAAGCAAAATAAATCATACGCAGAAATAGCCAAAATAGTGTCCCGTAGCCGTTCGACTGTACAATCCGTTATTGGCCGCTTTAAATATGAAGGCCGAGTAGAAAACAAAAACAAATCTGGTCGGCCTTCAATTCTCGCGGATGGAGATCGCCTAAAAATTAAACGAATGGTTACTGCAGATCCATTCATTAGTGCTCAAAAAATCGCTACAGAGCTTCACCAATTCAGCCAAAAAAAAGTTAATCCCGAAACTGTACGCAAAGCTATAATTAAGGCTGGGTTTAAGTCACGCACGCCTCGCCGAAAGCCACTCGTAAACGTGATAAACCGTAGGAAGCGCATTGCCTTCGCTCAGAAGTACCAAAATGCATCTCCTGTGTTTTGGCGGAATGTTGTATTCTCTGATGAATCGAAATACATTTTTGGATCTGACGGCAGGATTAAAGTATGGAGGAAACCGGGAGAAGCATACAACCCCAAAAATACAATTAAAACAGTAAATATGGTCGGAAATAGTTGACTGACCAGACGATAGCAAGCAATTCTTTTTCGATTGCAGCATAATGTTTTTCGTGGTCGTTTAAGGTTCTACTAGCGTAAGCGATGGGGTGATTTTCTTGAGAAAGGACTGCTCCTATTGCATTATCACTAGCATCTGTTGTTAGTTTAAAATTTTTAGACCAGTCTGGGTATTTCAAAATCGGAGGGTTAATGAGCATTTTTTCAATTTTTCGAATGCATCTATATATTGAGTATCTTTTATATTAATTGTGGTATTTTTCTTTAGGTACTTTGTAAGTCCGTGGGCTACTTTAGCATAATCCTTTATGAATTTTCTATAGTAGCCTGTTATACCTAAGAATGATTTTATTTGTTTTTGAGTGTGGGGAAGCTTTAGCTTTTGAATGGCTTCAACTTTTGTTGAATTAGGTTTAATTCCTTCTGTGGTCAAAGTATGACCAAGATATTCAGTTTCTTTGCAAAAAAATTGCATTTGTCTATTTGGATTTTAAGATTGAACTCCCTTAGTTTTGCAAAAATTTGTTTTATGCTGTTCATATGCTCTTCTATGGAAGTGCTTAAAATGAGTATATCATCGAGATATACAACGCATATTTTGTTAATATATTCCCTAAGTACCGAGTTAATCAAACGTTGGAAGGTGGAAGGGGAATTCTTCAATCCAAATGGCATACGGATGAATTCGTAATGCCCGAAGGGGGTAGAAAAGGCAGTTTTCTTTTGATCGTTTTCATCCATTAATACTTGGTGAAATCCCTTCGCCAAGTCAATTGTTGAAAAGTAATTTGCTTTTCCTAATTTGTCTAATATATTCTCTATATTAGGAATAGGAAATTTATCATCGACTGTGATTTCGTTGAGTTTTCTATAATCTACAACAATACGCCATTTTTGTTTCCCTGAATTATCCGATTTTTTGGGAACTATCCAAATTGGGGAATTGTAAGGGGAAAAGCTTTCTTTAATAGTGTTTTGGTCCAACATTTCATTCACCTGCTTTTAATTTCTTCTTCGTGTATCTTTGGGCACCTGTATATTTTAGAATATACAGGTTTATTCATATTTGTTATTATCTGGTGTTTTATATTATGTGTGTGGGTTAACTTTTCTCCTTCTCTATAAAACATATTAGAATATTTTCGCTAAATCAAATCTACATATGTTTTTTCCTCCTCATTCATATCATCTCTATAGAATTTTGATACGTTTTCCAAATTTAAGGTTGAAGGTTCCAGTGTAGGGATTTTCGTATTTATGAATTTTATTTTATTGTTATTAATTTCAAGAAAATCTTCTTCAAGATTAATTTTTGCATTTAATGCTTTAAGTATATTTTGACCAATTAGTCCGTTGAAGTTTTTATTTCTGAATGACGTTACCTTCCAAGCCATTTTATTCGGGTCATTGAATTCTTGAGGTACTTCTGTTATAATTTCAAAGTCTACTTTTGTCTGTCCTGATAGTGTACTATATATGTTAGGTTTTACTAATTTAGTCCTTTTATATTCTTTTAACGAATGTTCGTCGATCAGGTTTGTCGTAGAACCGGTATCGATTAAACATTTAATTATATTTTTACCTATTGTTAAATTTACTATCGGTAACTGTTGTTCTCGCTGGTTAATTGAAAATTTACTTCACCAGTTTCTTCTGTATCGGTATTATTTTCTTGAAGATGAGCGACATTATTTTGGTTTCTACTTGTGTATATTGGATTTCTATATGCTCCTAAATTTCTTGAAAATTGTTGTTGTGTTTGGGGATTATCTTGCCTCGAATTATTGTTTTGGTTTTGAAACCGGTTAATTGTTTGCCTGCCTTGATAATTATTTTGATCTACTGGGTTGCGATTTGGCCTAAAATTATTGCTATTATTTGATTGTGTGTTGTTGCTATTTGTACTAATTTTATTCTGTACCAGACCACATTCCTCCAGACAATAATATGCTTCTCTAAGATTCCCTATGCTTCTACTATGTATTATGCTGGCTAGATGCACTGGCATGCTGCTCAAAAATGTTTTTAATATCATTGCCTCGTTTATTGCCGGAGAAAACTCTTTTGGTTTTCCCGGGTCTTGATAATATTTATTGTTTAATTTATCTAATATATTTTTAAGATAATAAAAAGATTGACTTACATTATAATTTCTTACGTTCAGCGCCTTGTGGTACAGTTGATGATACGATTCGCGAACTCCAAAATTCCTCAGGAGTTCTTGTTTTGTTTCTGTCCAGCTTGGATTGTCGAGGGCTCTAATTGCGTTAGCTGCTTCTCCTTGAATTTTTTTTTGGACGTGCCGCTTATAAAAATACTCCTCCACGTTGGTACCGGCAAACAAGTCGATGAAAAGTTCGACTTCATTAATAAATGATGTGACGTCGTATGTATTATCTCCTCGGAACTCCTGGATTCTCGCTGCTTCTTTTAGTGCTTCCGATAGTAGTAATTGAAAAGTTGGATTGTTATGTGGCAAGTGACGTGTTGCAGCAGATGGAGTTTGATTTGCTGCAGCTTCTATTGACACTGCCGATGTGGTTGCTTGTTCTGTTTTATGTGTTTCCATTTTTTTTTTTTTTTTTTTTTTGACTGCGTTCGACTGCCAGTTATATTTTAACTTTTAATTTAATTTAATTTTATTTTATTGGCGTTCGACTGCCAGTTATATTTTAACTTTTAATTTAATTTTATTTTATTTTATTTAAATTTCACTTGAACAGTTTAGCTTTTGTTCGTTTTTGTTACTTTTCTTGAGAGAAGTAACCCCGTGACTGCGCCAGTTAAGTGTGTAGAGCCAAGATTAAATAAAAACATAAAGTTGTTATAATTAACTGCACTCTACTTTATTGGTTCTTCTGAACTAAACTTGAAATGTCAATGTCACTGCTATTTATAATAATCAAATTGTTCAGCTGCTAAGCTGTTATACGATAACTTATTGTTTATTTGTTTGTGTACAAATTCTGCATATGCAGAATTTACTGGTCAATGCTCGAAAAGTAATATAAACAATAATAAAGTGAACGACCCTTATGCAAACATATTGCTTAAGTGTCGTTCTGTACGTAAATAGTGTAAGTCGCTACAAAGTAATAAGCGACAATAATTAAAACTGCTGTTTATGCTTAATCGGCATATTTCGTTTTTGATTGTTTATATGTATTTTCGTGCATTGGCTTTTTAATTGTGGAGGCTAAGCCTTAGCTGTGGTTTTGGAGTTGGAGCTGCCGTCGTTGTTACTGACGTAACTCGCGTGTGTGTGCAGGACGCAGGAGCATCAATAGTGGATAGTGAACAGTGTAATAAAAAAAACCTAAAGAATTGTAAATATCTTGAAAATCTTGGAATTTGTATTGTAAAAATGAAGTTTCGCCCGCAAAGGGAAATACATACCTATATACAAATTGTTACATTTTTTTCCCACTAAAATTCGGAAATCTTTTATTTCACTTAATACACAAAGGGATATCTAACTAAAGGCAAAGTACATAAGTAGTTAGTTTCTATGTAGATACCCCGCAAACTACATAGAAACTAACTACAACAGACAATAGTGTTTTTGCGAATTGACTGGAAACGTTCTTGAAGCAACTATTTTGACAAGAAAGTTTAAAGGAGAAATTGTTTTGTTACCACGTATTCCGATGATGCCATCCCATTCTCCCATACCATTTAAAAGACTACAGTTTCCCATTCGTTTAGCTTTCGCGATGACTATAAATAAATCTCAAGGCCAAACAATGTCTATTTGCGGATTAGACTTGGAAAATCCATGTTTCTCTCATGGGCAATTATACGCGGCGTAAAAATAAAATCATAAAATTGATGAACATAGGACCGATTGACCAAAAATATTGTTCATGGATTGGCGCTTCATTGAACATTAACTGTGAATTTATTACGATTAAGGACATTTAGAGTATATATATCAAATAAAAATATTCAAAGTATTTATTAAATATGTTATAAAAATGTTATGTTAATTTGTGTTAAATTTTGTCTTTCAAATCCTTCTTAAATCACTCAGCCACAGCAACGCGTGGCCGGGTCTGCTAGTACATATATAAAAATGAAACCCGTTTTCCGTTGTCACGGCATCACGCGCGAATGGCTGGACCGATTTCACTAATTCTTTTTTTTTGTTGTATTTGTTATTATTAGGAGAAGGTTCTTATGTAAAAAAATACGAAAGTTGCCGGAAAACGCCTAAAAACAGTCCTTTTCTTTTTCCCCATACAAACGTTTTATTTTGTATATACTATATAGTACATAAGTAAGTAAAAATTAATGTTTGTTTGTTAGTAACGCTAAGGCTCGAGAACGGCGAAACCAATCTTCATGAAATTTTCAGAAGTTGTTCGCTGTGTATCTGGAAAGGTTCAGAAATAAAAAAAAAAACTTTTCATAAGAAAAAGTCGAAAGATTGGAAATTTCCAAAAAATTACTTTTTTCATAAAATTCTTTTTTCTTTTGTTTTTCAATATTTTGATTTGTAAATTATTTGAATCGTTCAATTTCGGTCGCTTGCTCTTTTATTCCGGCTATTTAAAAAAAAAATTTTGAAAATTATTCAGTGAAAACTTTATGTGTGTTTCAAACGAAGTGATCAATTACAGATTGAAACAAAGCCACGAAGAGGTCCCGCTAATATAGGTCGGTGTTCTTTTTGCCATCAACGCCAAGGCACATGAACGAGTACTCCCAGGATGCGATGACAAATGTGTGGAATTGTGGATCCGGGGTCAATCAGTAAGCGATCGTCACGTTGTCACAGCACGTCTTTTCAAACAACAGTTATGATGCTCTTCTTTGGATGGTGGATAGTGGTTCCACCAGATCAAATTGATGAAATCATTTCTGCGGAAATTCCTGATGCAGAGAAAGATCCAGTATTAAACGAAGTGATGAAAACCAATATGGTTCATGGACCTTGCGGACACCACAATCCCACTTCGGTTTGTATGTCTAACAATAAATGCACGAAACACTATCCACTTTCTTTTCTTTCGGAATCGCAAACTGGGAATGATGGATATCCACTCTATCGTCGTAGCTCATCAGGCGACCATACAACTTAGAGTAGTGAATATCGAAGTTGACAACATATGGATCGTACTATATTCGCCACTGTTGTCTAATTCACATTCAAATCTCATGTCAATGTTTGATATTGTAGTTTGGTAAAATCGATCAAATATGTTTGCAAGTAAGTCACCAAAGGATGCAACATGGCGGTTATTGGTCTTGAACGATACGGTCGAACTGCAATAAAGCGCTTTGTAGGATATTTACTTTTGCAATTCATGAACGTTTTTCGACTGTTGTGCGTCTCGCACTGAATTTGGAGAATGGCCGAAGAGTGTACTTCAACCTAGAAAATATAGTGCAGCCAGTGGAAACACCGCCAGCAACAAAATTACGCAGAAAGGAAGGCCAGCCAGTAGATTGACATCCAGGTGTGTTCTCAAATAATGCATTTCGATGAATTTACACGATCCACCGGAAAAACGACCTTCGGTTCCTATTGGATAATGAACGCATTTCAACTTCATTTGAGTCATTGCGTACTGTAAATGGTACGGTGTGTACAATTTTTTTAGAAGCAAGCCAGCAAAATATGTACGAAAATATGCAAATGAAGTTCGCACACTTTTCGGGAAGATCATTTTGACATATCAACCTTCAAATCCGCTTCAATTATGGTATACGAACAAAAATTACATTGTCGAAAACATTTTACATCGTATTCGCTAAGAATTGGAAATGTGTCAATTCTGGTTGATACTTCCGGTGGTTTAATATCAATTGCATCTGCCGTTTATCAATTCATGAAAGATGAACTCATAAAGAATATTCGGACATTGGCCAAATTATCGTAACTACGATTTCTTGAGTGCACTCACAATTTTAGCTGCCAAAAATACCGATGTTTTTGACTTAAACTGTAAGATTTAAAGTCAAATTCCGGGAGACTTGCGCTCATACAAATCGATCGAACGTCTTGACAATGAGACGAAGCCGCGAATTATCAAGTGGAATTTCTAAGTGCTTTGGAGAGGCTTGGTATTGCACCGCATTATTTGCGTCTCAAAATTGGATCTGTCGTTATTATGTTTCGCAATCTTCAAGCACCGAAACTGTGTAATGCAACCCGACTGATTGTTTTTATGTTATGTTAAAAGTATACATTTGGACGTAGCTATAACGTAGCTATCTTATTGAATGGGGCAGAATGCTTGACTCTACGAATTCCTCTGAGCTCCAACGATTTGCCATTTCAGTTCAAACCTTTTCAGTTTTCAAAGAGTTCTACAATTTTCCATATCAGTTTCAACGCATTCCGTTTCCAGTGAAAATTGGATTTGAAATGAGAATCAATAGGACACAAGGATAGTCGCTAGAAGTGTGTGGCATAAATTTGGAAATGCTATGTTTTTCACACGGCCGGATATACGTGGCGTCCTCACGAGTTGGAAAACCATCTTTTCTGTACATTTACGCACCGAAACAGAAACAAAAAAATTTTGATTATCAAGCTTCGTTACATTGATAAAATTTGGAAAAATCGAAAACAAATGATTTTCAACACAATATAAATTCAGCTTTCTTTTCATTTCAAAGCACATAATTTCAGGCAGGACAACGGCTGCCGGGTCAGCTAGTATATATTATAATTGTGAAAAAAGGTAGAGCCAAAAACTGAAAGTGTGCACTTGCTTTTGTTTGATTTTAAATTTTCTTATTTATCTTTTTCTTTTGTTTGCACCGCTTTCACTACTTCGTTACCTGTTTTGAGTGCGTAGGCGGTTTGCCTGAGAAAAGTTGAAATCCGTTTGATTGTCTGTCTATCTGTACGTCTATCTCGATAAAACACTCGCTGCTAATGATAGCGACGTTAGACACTCTTCAACCAACCCTGATTGCACTGTAAATAAGTTCAAGGCTGGTATCGCCGCTCTGCTATCTGAGTGAATGGTTACTTCTCTAAAGGAAGACGCACTCCGGAGCAGCTAATCTGCTGCTACCTTGATGGCTGCAACCTCAGCCTGGAAGACACTGCAATGATCAGGAAGTCTGAAACTGGAGTTGATAGAGAGCCCCCGACAGTAAACCCCTCCACCAACCTTCCCCCTAAGCTTTGACCCATCCGTAAAAAAGGTTACTGCCCCTCTCTTCCAACGGCTTCTTCCCACCCATAGCTCCCTCGTCGGTATATGGGCAGAGAAGGAGCCGCCAGAGTTCGTCTTGGCGACTCCATGGTCCAGATGATCCGGTATGCAGTCAAAGTGTGTACGCGTTACTTTAAGAACCCAGATTCTCTGATTCTAATAGCCACCTTCGTGGCTATACACCTTCCGACGATGTCCACGGGCATTATGTTCAAAATTGCGTTAAGTGCATTGATTGGAGTGGATCTTAGTGCACCACAAATGCTGATGAGCACAGCCCGTTGAACGCTCTCGAGTTTCTTTGCAAGTGTGGTCTTGACTATCGTGTCATAGAGCCAGGGGACCACTTTCGGTGAGAGGCCCCACCTCTTGCCAATGTCTTCTCTACAGCAGAATAGGGCAATCGATGACTTTTTTCTTTCTCTTCCATATTCGGCTTGCACGAAAGCTTTCTAACAAGGATTACCCCTAGATATTTCACTGTATCCGCCGGTTGCAGGCGACTACCTCCCATTTGCGGCAGAGGTGCCTCCGGGATCTTATATCTTCTAGTGATTAAAACCATTCTTCGAAAATGATCCATAAAAGAGGAGAAAGAACTTCCCCTACTCATATTTTGCCGCGCGCGCCCTTTGCCCCATTCCGGGTCGATCACTCTGTCACACAGAAGACTGAGAATGAGATGTTTGAAATTCGATTCAACCCCAAGATCGTCAAGAGCAGTTACGATTGCCTCCGGCAGGACGTTGTTGAAAGCTCCCTCGATATCAAGGAAGGTCCCAACAGCGAAATCCTTAACCCTAATGGCTTCCTCAAGCCAAGACACGATAGTATGCAGGGCAATTTCCACTGACCTGCTTTTACGATAAGTATGCTTGCCGAAGCCTCCTGCAGTACCCTTCTCAGTCTGTATTTCTAGGATTTCTAAACGATTTTCCGACTAGACTAAACCCGATTACCTGTGATCAGAAAACGAGTGATCATCGAGGACCCTCCAGTTTGAGATCCATTTAGGTATCTCGTGCGAGGCTAGAGTGAGGTCAAGAACCTCCCCCTCCCTGCGGTCACAAAAGTACGAGAGTTTCCCCTATTACAGATGCAAAGATTTTCGCTAACAATAAAATCAAAAAATGACTCACCTCTATTATTGGTATCCGAGCTACCCCAGATTGAGTGTCGCGTTTTGGCATCGGAACAGATGATGACGGCCAAAATTTTCCTCAACGGTAAGGGAGGTGGCTTCACCTCATCGTTGTGAGACATGTACGCGGAAATTAGCCAGACATCTCCGGCATCACACTCCAGAAGCGTTAGTTCAGCGCCAATGTCGTGAGCAACCCGCACCTCTTCAAACAATTGGTCGATGCTGAAGACGGAGTCGCCGATTGACTAACCGTCCTCAGAACGCGCTACGTCCGAGAGATTCGGGTCGTTTGACTATCACCAACGCCGTCTGGATTGCAGTACCTGAGGACTTCCTCAATCTCATTCGCAGTAGAAGGTTCGGCTGGCAGCAAGACTCGAGCCCTAGGGCGAAGAGGAAGATCAACTTTGTCCCCACCTGAGAGACTGACTCCTTATATTAGAGAGCCGATCTTTCATCGGCACATCTAGTTAGTTTGTGCAGCCCATGGTGCCAACCGGCACTCACACATTTTGGGGATGCCCCAGGGTCAGTCAATAGTTGTGCTTGTTCATTGACTTTATTTGACGAAGCGAGCAAATACTACGGAAAAAGCCTCAATTGTCATTCGTACACAGCTGTAGGTTCACTGCTTTCGTCGTAAAACAGACAAAGATAGCCTTTCATTAGAGTGCGGACCTTAGCATGGACGTCTTTATCTAAAAAGACCTAGGAAAATCGACACCTGTAGTTGTGAAAGCCTGAGCCAAGTTGCAGCGTTCCGCTGGAAGTGATGTCATGATCTGTGTTTGCAACTTCTACTTGTGCATAGTGCAGATTTTGCACACGAAAATACATTTATTTATTTGGGGCTTAAGACGGGGAATATAAAAATCTTGGCGGACTTTATACTACAATAGGTCATGCTCAGCATGAAACATAAGTACATGGATATAACTGAGGAGTAAAGTGGCAAGATGGAACTTCTATGGTAGAATTAGAGGGTGGCGTTCGTAATACGTTAGGCTTGAGTTGGCAAGCCTATCATTTGCTCGAAGCAGACCTTTCGTGTCTAAAAATGAGTTAAGAACAAAGAGTGAACTCCTTTAATCAATGGGTTTTAATTCTCGTAATAATGAGATATCGCGGCTGAAGTAGCGTGAGTGAGGTTTTTGAGTTGATGCGATTAAAGCGACCTTCTGTTAACCATCGGCGGCCATTCCACCAAAGGGAGGTGGTAGCAAGGCGCAGCGGCGAGCACCAACTGCCTAAATTGGCAGGATTGTCAGCACTGGCTACGTGTCGCCAAGTGGCTTATCCCACTAGGTCAAGTATTTGTGACGTTCGATTAGATATGTACGTCTTCCATGCGTGTGGAGGTTTTTCCAACCAGGCTAGAACAATTTTAGAATCTGCACCATGGAAACTAATTTTGTGAGCGTTTTTGAAGGAACCACCTTGGTCTTTGCTAATCTTAATTAATAATCGCCTTGTGTACGCACAAAAATAGTGGCCCAATATGCCTTCTCAAAGGCGTCACAGAAACAGTGTACTTCGACTTTCTAATTCTATCTTTTTCAGTGGAAATCCTACAGTTTTGAGGGTTCTTATAACCTGGGATAAGGATTCGTACAGTGGCGTAGCTAGGGGAGGGCGGCAGGGGCGGTCCGGCCCCGGTTAGGGGTGACACCCGAGCCCGACTATGACAATCAGTTCTTCCTATAAAAAATCGTAAATGTGTGGCAGAGAGCATAACCGCCACTAATCAAATAATCTAGGTAACTATAATATCGTACCACGAGCATAATAAATTGATACGAGTATTTAAAAACAAAACAATGTGCACACTGTCAATCTCAGTATATACAGCAGTGTTGTCCAACGTGACTGTGTGCACGTTATGCTTGTGTTGGTTATTCTAGCGTCAACTGATCGCAAAATTCTGCTTTGCTTGCCTACGAAGTTGAATACAGTAGCACAATCGTGGTTTCACAGACACTTGTCGCGACATGTTGGTGTGAGGTGTCTGGCACTGTCCGTGCGCTATTGTGCGCATAGGCCGTGGACAACGCTGCTCTAAAAAATAGGGTGTTTTGTAACAGTTTTTTTGTTACTTTCATGTAATTAGGGTGTTGTGTTAGCATTTAAGCTACATATAAATTTTAAAGCTTAATGAGCAGCACTTTAATAGATATTATGTAATTTAAGTGATTGAATTATTTAAGTGATTATTTTGAATTACTTTGCATGTTTCTTAAATTTTATTGAGATGTTACTTGTTATGTAAGTTCTTTTTTTTTAACACGCTTCAAGAATTTCTTAAATTTTGCATGCAAAACGATACAGTCCTGGGCGGTAAACTTTCGTTTGACATGTACAAATTGATTAGCCGTTACAAAAGAGAATTAGGTGGAATTCGCACAACCAACGGTAGTCAGGGGATTCCCTTGATATAGAGCTCGTCACTTGTGTTGTGGATTGGGCAATTTCTTTTGTTTCCGACCGCATTTATTTCAATATTCTTTTACGTGAACGTGTGAAAGTTTAGTGCAAAGTGTTTGTTAATTATTAGATATTAAAAACAACAATTTTTGTATAAAACCGACTATTAAGATTCTCGAAGAAAATAAACAAGGTAAGTAAAGTATTTTTGCTATTATTTTGTAGTCATACCTACTTAAATACATATTTACACCCAGTTGCAGGATTGTTAATTTATATAAAAATATATTTCAAAAAGCTAGTTACGTAACGTGTACACGGAGAAAAAAATAATGATGTGCTAAGAGAAGTGAACTATGCTCAGATTGCATTGCAAAGTAAAGGTTTATGTGTTGATGAAATAATCATAAAACTAGAAGCACTTCGTCTATTTATTGGAGAGAAACGGTTGCATCTAGCAGGAGAGGCAATAGATTTTGCTGTACAAAAATCGGAAGAATACAACATTTCGATGGAACGTCGAATTCGTCGCAAGAAACGCATGCCCGGTGAGTTAGCCACCGATACTGGACTTACACTTAGAGCTGAACTTCAAAAGGACATGTTAGAATGTATTGACAGATTCAATATTGAACTCAAAACACGAGTAAAGTCCATTAAAGACGTAGCTTCATTGTTTGAAGTTGTGCAGTCAAAGACCTTGCTTTTGGCAAACACTGAACAGTTAAAATTTGCTATATCAAAATTTATTAACCTTTACGTTGAAGTATCAGAAACAGAACTACTTTTAGAAATACCAAGATTTAGAAGACATTTAAAAGCGGCTAATATCACTGTCTCTAATTGGGTGACGCTGGACTATTTAAAATTCATTGTGGAATGGGGCTTTACAGCTTCTCTTCCGAATCTAACGGTCGCATTAAAGTTATTTATGACAATATGTGCATCAGTCGCTTCATGTGAGAGAAGTTTCAGCAAATTAAATTTAATTAAAAATTACTTGCGGTCTACAATGACTGAAACCAGATTAAACAATCTTGGTATTTTAACGATAGAACATGAAGCAACACAAAATATAAATTTTGAAGACGTGATATCGGAGTTTGCAAGTGTCAAAGCTAGAAGGAAGAAATTTTAATTTTTTCACATAATATACTATCGGGTGATTTTTTAAGAGCTTGATAACTTTTTTTTAAAAAAAAACGCATACAATTTGCAAAATCTCATCGGTTCTTTATTTGAAACGTTAGATTGGTTCATGACATTTACTTTTTGAAGATAATTTCATTTAAATGTTGACTCATGTGGTTTCAACAAAATGGCGCTACATGCCACAGCTCGCGATTCTATGGCCATTTTGAGGGAAAACTTCGGAGAACAATTCATCTCAAGAAATGGACCCGTAAGTTGGCCACCAAGATCATGCGATTTAACGCCTTTAGACTATTTTTTGTGGGGCTACGTCAAGTCTAAAGTCTACAGAAATAAGCCAGCAACTATTCCAGCTTTGGAAGACAACATTTCCGAAGAAATTCGGGCTATTCCGGCCGAAATGCTCGAAAAGTTGCCCAAAATTGACTTTCCGAATGGACCTATGACTTTGTGTTTTTCACCAATTCGTGCAGTGTTCAATTGACTAACATGGACGCCAAAGGTTACTGTTTTTAACTTAAAGTCGCGTAGTGGACTAGTCGGAAATTTTCTGAAAATAATTTGTTAAAAATCTTGATCGTCTTTATGTACAACTATTTGTCTATACATTTTTTCGACGTCTCCGTTGAATGACTATTTAAAGATACGCCATTATCAAAATAAGCAGCATTACAAGGTGCGTTCCAAAGGAAACAGGACCTTAAAAAAACACATAACAAATGCTTTTTTCGGCAAAATCAATTTATTTTTTTCAAAATAGTCTCCTTCTGCTTCAATACAACTTTTTGCACGGTCCAAAAGCATGTCGAACGAGTTTTTTAGCACATTGGCCGGTATGGCCGCCAGTATGCCGGTGCAAGCTTTTCTACGTCTACATAACGCTTTCCTTTCATGGGCAGATGCATTTTTCCGAAAAAAAAGAAGTCGCACTGGGCCATATCAGGTGAATACGAGGAGTGGTTAATGGTTAAAATGTGATATGAAATAATCGATCGAATGTTGGATTCTGAGCAATTTTGATCGTCCGTCAATTTGTGCGGAACAAACCAAGCACACACCTTTCGTTTGGCCATGTTCAGTTCCATTTCTATGAATTTCAATGATGATTTCTGCTGATTTTTGATTAATTCACGCACAGTTTCGCTGGAATTTCCGGTGATCACGGATTCTGATTGGCCCACATGTTGATCGTCATTTATGTCCTCACCACCACTTTGAAAATGTTGAAACCACTCGTGCACTCTTCTACTGTATAGGCAATCATCGCGATAAGCTTTTTTCATCAATTGAAACGTCTCGGTAAAAGTTTTACCAATTTTAAAACAAAATTTAATGTTGACTCTCTGTTCGAAGCTCATTTTCGCACCGATAGCACAGACATACTGACACCTTAAACGCAACAACTTCACTTCCAATCAATGAAATGTCAATTCTCACTGGACAATCGATAAAGATAGCAGATTCTTCTAACAAAGTTTCAATTCAAAATTTTCTTAATTGCGAATTGAGGTATTCGATGCAGATTTCCTCAACTTGAGTTGTCATGGTGGTAACTGCTTCTGTAACTAGTCGACTTAGGATCCAACCAAAATTAGTATTTTGTGCCAGAAGTGTGTTTGTAATTTTCTCAATACCTTCGAGTATTATCTGTCGTATGGGATTGCTGCCTAATAGAAAATTTATTTGAGCGGGGGTGTTGCAGTTGGGAGCTGCTTGTTTAAAGGAATACCTTTTCCAATGTCTGCTATCTAAGTATTATGTGATAGTTTGGAAGCATATTTGTTTATTACGGTACGAAAATAGCTTCTGCTTGAATGCGCTTATCCGCTTGGGTAGAAATGAAGATAATAATAATAATACCCAACGATTACCGTACTCCCGCCCAACCGACGCGAGAGGCGCAATCCGCGAACGAGCGGAATTAGCCGAGTCATAAAAGGCAAGAAAGTTTTAAGCGTTGCGATCTTAAGCTGCTCAGCTACAGAAACAAAAATTTCATCAGCCGAAATTAAGAATTTGATTAAAGTTTATAATTTTAAATATTACTTGTTAAGAGTAGATAAAATAATTTTTTTAATGGTAAAGAGTGAGTCTGTTAGATCAACATCGTTTTACATTTTTTAAGGTTCAATGGCATGTCATTTCTATCACACCAAGAAACTAGGTTGTTTAAGTCTGTTTACAACTGACATCTTTCACTGTTCGAAGTATACGTTTTAAAAAGTTTTACATCGTCAGCATACAATAAAACTTTTTAAAACTTAACAACAGATGATATGTCGTTAATAAATATCAAGAACAGAATTGGACCAAGATGGCTACTTTGAGGAACGCCTGAAGGAACATTGATTATGTCAGAAAAAGTATCTTTAAATATGACTTGTTGAATTCTATTACTAAGATACGAAGCAACCCATTTTAAAAATATAGGTTGAAAACCAAGAACATCAAGTTTATTCAAAAGAATTGAATGGTTTACTTTATCAAAAGCTTTACTAAAATCTGTGTATATAACATCAGTATTCTTATTCTCCCTAAGGCCCGTTGAGACATGTGATACAAATTCATGCAAATTAGTTGTGGTAGATTTCCCTTTACGAAAACCGCGCTGAGAACAAGAAATTAGTGGAGAGATCCGGAAGGTTATGTCGTCTGTTATAATTGCTTCAAAAATTTTAGGTATTGCAGACAACTTTGCTATTCCCTTATAGTTTTCAGTAGATGACCTAAATACACTTTTATGTAAAGGAATTATAATTGACTTTTTCCATATGGATGGAAATAAGCCTTGCATAAGAAATGAATTAAATAGTTTTGTTAGGGGTTGGTGTATATATTTGGCACATTTCTTAAGAAAGCATGAGAGAATCATATCTGGGCCATAATTGTATGATTGTTCTAACATATTTAACTGATTTAAGACGTCTGCTTCGGAAATGGTAGGTGCATTAATGACAGAAATCGGACATAACTTGTGCTGATGCGGAACATTTTTTGAAGATTTTGGAGAATAATTGGACTTAAAGAATTCAGTGAACATATTAGAAATGGTGTTATTGTCACTAGACATACTATATATTTCATAGCGGACGGAAAGTTAGAAATCCTGCGTTTGGAGTTGACGAAACCATAGAACAATTTTGGATTACGTATAATATTATTTTTTACTTTATTTATATAATTATTATAACATATTTTGTTAAGTTCAGCAAATTTTCGACGCAATTTAGAATATTTTGAATAGTTAGCAACTAAACCAGTTCTTTTAAAAGGCTTAATAGCACGAGATTTTCTATTTTTTAATTTACATAATTCTTTCGATAACCATAAATTAGAACTAATTTTTTGAGTAACAACACACATCGGAACATATTTTTAAAATAAGTTTACAATAGTTTCATTAAAGTGGGAAGCACTAAATCCAATATTGCCACTGTAATCTGGCCAAATTATTTTAGAAAGTTTGTAATTGATCTTCTTAAAATTAGCTTTCGCAAAGTTGAACCGAAAACAAAGGTCTTGTGTATTATTATGAGCAAAGTTGACTATGATTTCGATGTTAATTTCCCAAGCAGGATGATACGAGTCCTCTGGCCAAAGGATCACATCGGACAACAGAGAACATTGAAGCGTTAAGACCCAGCTCCGACATTTCATCTAAGAACTCGTTAAAACATAAGCAAGTACCAATAGGGATGGTGTAATCATCACTAGATTTCCATGATACGCACGATAAGTTGAAATCTCCCAAAACAATCATGGAATCAGTATCATTAACCATTGAGAAAACATCACTTATTAATGAAGCAAGCTGTATATATAATATACAGATATGTCCGACAATGACAATGTTAAGTAGATATGGCCACTATTAACGCAAATACGAATGCATTTAAATTCTATGACGTCTGCATGCGGAACATTGACTCCTTCAGATGGAATTGAAGAATGAACAGCAAACAAGATACCACCTCCTTTTCTGTTCAGCCGGTCATATCTAAAGATTTCGAAATCGCTGTTGAATATTTCATTATCAAAAATGTGGGGCTTTAGCCAAGTTTTTGTGAAAGCAATGATTTTAAAGTTACAATTAATGCTATTTAGATACAAATCAGTAAGTTTTGTATTAAGCCCTCTAACATTTTGATAATAAATAATAAGCGAATTATTGTTAATTAGTTTTTTGTATCAACGGAATTTCTTGGCATTTTAGTGATAACTATAGGGGCTTATCATGTTTGTGCTCGAATTCGCGCACAAAGACCCCAGATGGCCAGAAAGAGTTGTCAAGTATCAATTGAAAATTGTCAGCGGATACGTCGATCTTAACCCTCCGATGTTCATATGGGTCTGGCCAGACCCATTCGATCTTTAAATGTATGTAGATCTTTTATTTTTAATATCTGAGGCTTCTTAGTCCATGACTTCCTAAAATGTAGTGTGCTAAACACAATGAAGTAGCAAAATTAAGATTTTTGCTATATTTGTTGTAAAAATAATAATTTTAAACTAATTTCGTTTATTAAGCTCACATGGGTCTATGCAGACCCATATAAGATTCTCATGTAAATTGGTTAACCGTTAGGTGTAAACAACTAAACTGTTAGCGGAGGCAGCGGCAGAGATAATTTTTTAGTTGACATTTGACAATTGAAGTGAACACGTGTTTTTTAATTAGTGGGAAGTGTTTTTTTTAAATAAAATGGAACAAGTAAATATGGATGAAGTTGATGTGTTGACGCGTTTGCTTCGTAAGCTAAACGCAGCAAATGTGAGTCCGGAAGAACGTCAGCGACTTCAGGCACAAATTGAAGAAATTATTGGACAGGAGTCCGAACCATTTGAAACAAGTGGCGACGTAGAAGATGATGAATATTTTCCAGATGAAGATGACTTCGGTGAAGCATCAGATATAAAACAGGAAATCGAGTTAGAGGCTGTTCTGGATGAAAACCATGATGATATTGAGGATTTGTATAGAGAAGCTATCGCCCTTGAGGCTTCAACTACAATGGAATCATGCAGCACATCTATTACCCAGGGCCTTATATACAGGTCGAAAGATGGTAGAATGTGGAATTCAAATCCTCCACCACCTGGAAGGCCTCGTTGTCACAATGTTACAACTTTTACTCGTAAAGGGCCACTACGAGGAGCGTCACCGAGTCATAAAGCTCTTTTCAAGCTATTGCTGCCTCCTGAAATCGTAAGTATCATTGTGCGGGAAACCAACAGAAAAGCCGTTGAAGCGTTTCGTCTATGGAATGAAACGCATCCCAGTAATAAACAGCGTTCTTGGGTAATGACTGACGAAGACGAAATGTATGCTTTTTTTGGAATGCTACTTATTGCTGGTGTATTCCACTCGAATTCTCAGCCAGCGAAAGAATTGTGGGCCAGCTACAATATGCCAATTTATAAGGCCACTATGTCATTGAATCGGTTCAAGAGCTTAACTACTTTCTTCCGTTTCGATAACAGTGGTACTCGTGCTGAGAGGTTGAAGCAAAGCAAAACTGCTGCCCTGGACGATGTATGGCTTATGCTGATGGCCAATTTAGAGAAAGCATACACTCCGGATTGTCATGTAACCGTCGATGAACAGTTATTTCCATATCGTGGGCGCACTCGATTCACCCAATATATTCCGAGTAAGCCGGCAAAATATGGCATGAAAGTGTGGTGGATTTGTGACTCTGTTTCAAACTACCCTTTGAAAGGTATAATTTATACTGGAAAACCACCAGGTGGCCAGCGAGAAACGAATCAAGGTGAACGGGTCGTCATGAAATTGATGCAAAATTATATGGACAGCGGTAGGACTGTTTATGCTGACAATTTCTTTTCAACATACAACTTGGCAGAAATGTTGATGAATCGTAGAGTGGCTTTTGTCGGTATCGTAAGAAAAAATAAGACCGTCATTCCGCATGAATTGCTTAACCCGAAGCGTGATGTTAAAAGCACTTTATTTTGTTATCACAATAATAATATCGGTCTGTGTTTGTATATGGCAAAGCCGAAAAAGCCAGTAATTATGTTATCCACTGCCCATTACCGTCAAAGCACCGATCCATTGAAAGGATTCAAGCCAGATCAAATTTTGCACTACAATAAATTTAAAGCGGGGGTAGATACAATGGATCAAATGTTGACTGGCTATTCGTGCAAACGCTCGACAAACCGTTGGCCACTGGCAATGTTTTATAATATGCTGGATTTTGCCGGTTTGGCCTCATTCATCATCTATGACGAGCTGAATCCGTCAAAGCAGAGTGATAAGAGGCGCTCATTTATCATTGAATTGGCACGGCAGCTAGTTATTCCACATATGACGAAACGGGCGACTAACCCATTAGTATGGAGGTTTGCTCATATAAGACAAGCAATGAATCTTTTCAATATCAAGGTGAGTATGAATTATATACACCCCTACATATATCTCCGCGTATAAAGATATGTGTATGCATGTAATCATATTTACTAATTTAAAATAAATTATTTCGCTACATTTTGGTACCGAAATCTTGTCCATCGACATCAGATGCAACACAGCAACAATCATATGCTCAAGTTGCTTCAAAACGGTCATCGGCAGCAAATGTAATCGTCCCATATGTCTTAATGTACATTCCATGCAACTATTTAGTTGTAAACCCAATTGCTCTTCATAATTAATACTAATCCGTTCAAATAAATAAATAAAATTATTTTTAAAACCGTATTTCTTACATTATTTTTATGGGTCTGGGCAGACCCTTATGATGCACTTACCGCATCATAAGGCACCGAACATCGGAGGGTTAAACGAGAAAATATCCCTGATGTATTTGAAATTAAATTTACGGATGTCTGTATCTACCGTTTTTAATTTCGACAAGATGTAACTTTTTATATCCTCGACTGTGGTATCCGCAGCAAGTCTCGAGATAAAAATTGCTTTTTTTCGCGGTATTACAATTAAGTTTTTATTAGCTGACTTGGAGGTATTTGGAGGCGGATGTTGAGAAGTTTTCCGTTTGCCGTATTCAGTAGCAGTTTTCTCAGTGTCCTGAGCAGACGGAACCTTCTCTCCTTGAGGACAAGGGGATGCAAGATTTATGAGGTCAATAGTGGGTGGGGGATTCTTTTTAAGGAAGATACAGTGGTATCTTCATCAGACGGACGTTTTCGTTTAGGTTTTGGATTCTCTTCCTGAATATTTAGGCACTGAAATGATTGAAACAACGTCTCATAACGCCTAAATTTTTCAGTAAGGGTTTCAAACTCACGACCGAACTCCTTGAAACCATTGCGCGCCTGTTTAAAAACTTTAAATAATTCAATTTCAGTTGGTCTGCGTGGCCAGCGCAAGCCCTTACTGTCAATAATGGAATCCAAAATCCTACCTATCAGTCCAGCACATTTGAGATGGGCAAGCCCATGACAAAGCGAACAAGAAACAAAGCGTTCCGACTCGCCTTTCACAGAGCAGTTCGGAAAGTTACAAGTCATAATGAACAAAAACAGTATTAAACAAAAATATAAAAATGTTAAATAATAAAAGTAAAAAGCGCGATGACAAAAATATTTAGATATAACAAATGAATGCAATAAAATAGTTGGTTATCAAAGATATTAACCAATGTAGCGAGCAGTTTGAGATGCACTGTATCACACGAAAAGTAAGAAACTCGCGAACAGCTGTGGACAAAGATGGAAATGAATAAAAAACAAGAAAGAAATTTAAGTAAGCAATATAAATTAACACTAACAATTGCACTATTTAAAATGTAGCAACGAAAACAAATTGAAAATGACTCGGCGCAATAAATTAATATTAGCCAGAACAGAATTAAAGTAAAATCAACTGCTTCAATAGCACAATATAACACTGATACTTATCTTAAAAGATCACTTAATCCAGAAATTTTCACAATAAACTTTTAAATATAAATTAAATAAATTCGCCAGAGCACCAAATTCACAGCTGAGCACGAGAAGGGTTGCCTTCATGTTAATGGGGCAGATTTTATTGGAGTTTTGAATTACTCTTCTGCCCATTTCCGCAATTTCAAAATAGGCTAATCTTGTAGGCAGTTGTAGCCTATTTTGTACCCGAAATGCTATAAATGATCGTTGTGATCCTTAGTCTGTTAAGGCTCTGAGTTTAAACAGTTCGCCTCAGTGTTCGAAGGAGGCGACTGCTGTGGATATCAGTACCCTATTTTGTTTTTGCTGTTTAGCGTTTGAGTTTTAAACGTCTGTTTTTATTGTTTCTTACATTTGCGCTGTTTGTGGGTGAACTGGAAACATGTGTAATATGTAACATAGAGTGATGTCGTTTATGGCAATAAATGCAATTAAATTTGCTTTCACAGTATTTGAGCATGTGCGCATGTGATAAGCAGTGTCTGGAAAGTCTTTTTGACTTTACTAATTTGTTTCGGTCAAAGATATTTAATTTTTTTAATTTCTCGCAAGATAGCATTACGTTTGTTTTTACTGTTCAGATGTGAACGTTTTAATTTTGATGAACCTGCTATTTAAATTGTTGGTGCTACTGGCTTGGGATCTTTGGAAGTTTCTATTAAGGTCATGGGGAATACCTTTTGGTTTAGTTATCTTTTTATCTACCCTTTCTGCGATTTCATACAGGGTAGATTGGAAATCTTTCATTTGTTGCCATGTGGCTCATTTTTTCTTTGATGAGAGATTGTTCCCATAGCAATAACGATTTTTCTGGTCATGCCCGCTGCATACATATATTTACCAGAATTGGGTCCCAGTTGTCTGTGGGAATGTTTCGTGTGAGAAAACCGAGAAACAGTTGCAAACAGTAGATTGAACTGTTATATATTCTTCACTTGTTTCCTATTTGCTTATCTACAAATATTCGTTTGTTTTCGAATCTTGATTTCAGAGCGTCCCAAGCCATACGGAGATTGTCGACATTTAATGCGTACTGTTTTACTATGACGCCGGCTTGACCTCTTGTTTTGAATCGGAGATAATAGAATTTTTGTGCATTTGTTAATTTTGGATGATTTATGTGAACAGCTGTGAACATGTCCCGGAAGGACGGCCATTGTTCATAACCACCATGAAAAATGTCAATCACATGCAGGCACCTTGCGGTGGACTTCCTCTCTTGCCTTTTGACTTTGAATTTGTGGCAGCTCTACTCTCGATTGTGGAGTAGGTGAAATTGCTTTAATTAATTTGAACTGGTCAAAAATCATTGTTTTAGTATCTTCAAACTAGTCTAAGTCGTTTTTATATTTGGCGTTAGCCGATTGCATCCTAAGAAGCTTGGAGACGTATGCAAATATTGTCGATATTTTCCCTTTTGATTTCTAATGCCGATTCAGCGTTGTCCTTAATAGGCGAAGAATAAAACCGAGTGCAGTATCTTATTAAACTGTCACCCTCAGCAATGAGGTTACAACATTTTATGTCTTTATACCTTTTTTTGTTTCGTAACACCTTTCTTCGAGTTTGTCAAAGTCATCTTTAAAACATTTAGCAACTGAGTTGTTTTAGATTCTTTTGAATCTGAGCTCATTTAAAAGGTTTGAATAAATAAAAAATGTCTCAGTGAAAACTAGATTGGAAGAATTCCACAAAAAGTTTCATATATATGTATGTATCATATGTTTAAGAGAAGACTCTTTCGGAAGTAAGAGTTTCAAAGAAAATCGATAAACAGTAAATATTTTTAAAGTATCGAAATTAGTCGTGGAATTTCAATAAAACTTTCGTATATGTATGCGTTTGGAGTTTTGAATAACATTTTTAGAACAACAACGCTCTCAATTTCCATATATAATGACCACCATCCAAAGAAGAATGTGTGCGTACGGCAAACCTCTTTTTTGCCACTCAACAAAGTACATCTAGCGTCTAACAGCACCGTATACATATACGTTGCTTCAAGATAAAGTCCATCAAACATCGTAGCTGTGGTTTGAAAAGTCGCTTGCTAATTAACCTCGATCCATAATTCCGCACGTATGTCGTCGCATTCTGGTAGTACTAGTGCATGCGCTTTGGGCTGCAAATGTATGTTGATGGCAAAAGGAAGGCCGACCGATACTAGGGCGACCTCTTCGTGGCATTGTAACAAATTTCAATTTGTAATTGATGACTTTGTACATATGAAACACATATAAAGTTTTCACTGAATAATTTTCAATAATTTACCCTTTGAATAGCCGAAATAAAGAAAGCAAATGACCAAAATTGAACGATTCAAATAATTTACAAATAATTCAATAGGAAAACAAAACAAAAAAATAGAATAAAAATTGTATGGGAAAGTCACGATTTGGAAATTTACTCGTACGCTACTGTTTCAGCTGCTGCTCTGAGCACATTGCCGAAATAATAGGACGTCAAGGTAAGTCCATTTTATGGGATGCATGCAAATATTTTACGAGAAGTAATAATATAATATATACTGTAAGTTATCGGATATGT